>NW_019214080.1:0-37034 GCF_002532875.2 Varroa jacobsoni | reverse complement strand
TATATATATAGCTGTTAGCGGTATGTATGTCGGGCTTGTTTCGCATTTGTTCCCATCCTCGTCGTGCATGCTGATTTGCAGTTTTCCGAAGCCAAGCCATACGAAAGCACAAGCATACGGACATATTTATACCACTCTACAGGTAACGTCTCATCGCTCACCACGTTCAATATACATGTAAAGCTGGTCGCTGAACACTAGATATAATATCCACAATATTTTTCTACAATTAAATAGAGAAACTTCTTCGAAAATCGCCGAACTCAACGCACACGAAGCTCCTTCAATCTTTTATAAATGGGTACAAATGTGTATATGCGTAATTTTTCATTTTTCATAGCCTTCTTCCTTGATACTGTCCGCCTATGCCTCTCCATCGTGGACACAGGTTTTGGAATTGCCTAAGGGGCCGGTGGGCCTGTAAGAACCCCGAAACGGCGAAATTTAATTCTAGCATTTTCCTTTTTACGATCACGCTTGATAAGCGCTATTTGTTCCCTAAAAATTATATCATCGTATAAATTATCGTGACGATTTACTGACATGATGCCAGTAATGTGGGTCGAACGGCTAATATTCGTTATCGTACATAGCTATTGACATGTCCTTATTTTTGTTGTTGTCGTCGTCGTCACAAAGTTATCCGGCTAAGGTCACCAAAGGCTGTCTTTAATACCAATATATGTCCTTGCCTCTTCATAGCTCGTACATAAACGCGAGCGCGGCCACAACATGTGCACTTTTAGGTATCATTCGTGTCCGCTTATCAAGCACCCACCACTATTCCTCCGCAATCCTCTTCTATCTACTTGAGCTGCAACTTATAGTTTCAATAACGCGGCAAAGTGATCGGCACCAGCATGGCCAGAAAACTCATGCTTTAATGGCGGCAATTCGAAGAAGCAATATTTCTGATAGGTACTTGTTCTTAAACGTAAGGCTAAGCAAGTTCCTAGTTTGAGGCGATTTCAGAGGAAAGCTTGTTAGCATTGAGCTTGACGATCATCACGACGAAGACGACAACAACAACGAAAACGATGACAACCGGATCAACAGGCAATGGCACAATGGTGCGGGAAAAAAATGGCTACAGCTTCCTCAATTTACTTTTACATCACAGGAAACTACACTACAGGTCTATGTCAAGCTGTAAATTTGTTATGGCGGGGGGGTGCGAAGCTGAGTAGATTAACCAGTAGATTAACCAAAACGGAACACCTATCCCGTCAGAAAAAAGGTCCAGTCTTGCGTGGACCCATTCTGTGCACCGTCCATTGCCTTCACCGGCACTCGAATTTAGGGGGTTGCTACTTAGATCTGGCTGAAGCTGTAACGAGACTGCGAACAATCGTTACTACCAGTGGAGATAACGTGGACATAGACGCATCATGTTTCAGTCGCCGCGAGGCCTCGCGCTCCTTTAACCAGATTCTTTAGAGTCGGTGGGGTTTTAGTCGTGGATTCCGCCCGCCGTCAATTTCACTGATTGGCCCGTTGGACCGGCACGTAGCCGTTCGATACTGGTACTGATGCGGACGTCGTATGTGGCATCGGCGTCACCATAGCCCGATCTGCGGAGACGTAGCCCCCGGCTCGCGTCACAGTACTGGTCGAGGCCGGCGATCGACGTGGACTATGCAACGGAGAACGGTCTGTTGTATTGTCATCTTCAAGAGATCCGCTGCTAGCATCGTCGTCGTCATCATGGCCGCCGCCATGGTGGCCTGTCGTGTTCATGCCTGGAATAACGTCCGGAGGGGCTATCGGTTCAGGGGAAGGATGGTCGCTAATCACCGATAGTTGCGAGTACCCCGTGATGCCACTGTGATTGTGTGGCCCGTGGCCGTTCACTTGATTAGCGCCAGCAGCTAGATGACTAAGCCCGAGCTGGGTGTAAGGCGGCATCGGTGAGTTGTTGCTGTGATCATGATTTGAAGCATCGTAGGGCTGTGATCGGGGCAATACTCCCTGGTTAGACGAGAACAGCACCCCCGTCAGAGGTTCTTCCAGGGAAATTGGTTCTCTGTTCAGGTTCGCCGATACCCGGGGGTCACCGTTTACAAGCTTCGCAGGCGTCTCCACGGTGACAACTGGGGCCTTCTCAATAATGAGCTGGAAGTTTGATAAAGAACGTAAACGGAAAGCAGCAAAAGACAACAACACACGCATATTAGATAGATGCATTACATAGTTGTGTCATTAGAATATAAAGAAGCGTGTCATATCAGTGCTAGAGAAAACGGATCAGATTATAGGAAATATGCTGCATGTGCTACTAACATGATTTTCTGTGTTACCGTATAACTTCTTCTACTTTTTTATGCTCAACATAATGTTTTTTGTGCGTATATCAGTTGTTTTGCTATTTAGGTATATATAGTGTCAGTAGACGTTACCTTGTCCAAACATGAATGAGAGCCCCTCCGTGGAAAATCGCTAAGGATTGTAACATCTCCATTGTGTTGATCCAAATAGCCGCCGTGTCCGTTTAAGTTGACACCGTTAACGCGCGCTACCCAGTCGCTGTAGCCAGCTCCGCCATCTTTTTGTAATGGGGGCGGCAAGGTTGCCTTGACTTCTTTTGCTGCATCAACTTTCCGATGTATCCACTTGCCGAACATGTACAGCGCGATCACAAACACAACGAGTCCAACTGAACAGCCCACACCGATGCCAACAACCATAATCACTCTCATTCCGCCATTAGCGGTTGCACACGCCGCGGCTGAGTCCGGCGTGTACCTGCCGGACATCTTGTCCATAACACGTACCACGATACGGTACGATTCGCCTTTCGTTAGACCTTCAATTGTGTACTGGGCCTCATTATCTTCTAGGGTGAAATTTTGCTTCTGACATGATGATGACGATGTCGTTGATCCAGAATTGAAACCGCTGCTATTTACGCTTGCCGTCAGTGTGTGACGTTGACACTCGTCATTCGAATTGACCAGCATACTAACATCCTCACGCTTAATATGACAATATTCGACCTGGTATCCGCCAATGTATTTTCTTTGCGAACTACACATTTTAGCCCAGTGCACCTTTATGGACGTATCAGTATCTGCGTCGGCTCTCAGTTCGCGAACAAAGCCAACGTAAGCGCCAGCTTGCGAGACACATTTGCTCCATACAACACCCGAGCTATGGCCGGTCTTCATCGTTGTTAGGCCAAGCCCATAGATGTAATCGCGCGGTTGACGGACCTTGATCACATCTGATGTCCTAGATCCGGGGAGCACTTTCGAGTAAGCGGTGCCGTTGCACACATCTTCGATGAAGCTTTTGCACCAATAGAGGACGGTTTCCAACTCGCCATTGTCCCTTGCATGCCGCAAGGAGTCTGGAACCTGCCACGTGATCGACGCACTGTCCTCACTAATGACAACAGATATGTCCTGTGGGCTCGAGAGAACTTCGGCCTGACTAAAAATTGTCATACTGCTTGTTCGGTTTGCTGTTCCGATCGAGTTGTTGGACCAAATCGTCACCTCATATTGGGTCAACGTTGAAAGATCTTCAATGTCCAACATGGAATGGCTTACAGTATGATTTTTACACCCGTCAGAATTGCTGAATCTAGGACAAACTTGGATGATGTAGCTGTAAAAGGCACAAACGAACAATCGCAATCAAATTATATTAGATTACCTGTAACAAGGAAACCCCGTCGTATATCAAAGGCAGTGGAATATCTCGAAGCTCATCGATAATGTTCATTGCAGGTAACTCTGGAAATGATCGTCATCTCCGATTATTCAAAATAAATGTAATCATCGATTCTAAACCGTCATTCAGCTTTAGATTACCATTGCAGGCCTACAACTGCCTCTAGCCCTTTAGAGGTACCTGGTAGTGCGGCATAATGAGCCTGGTGCATATTTCGAATGGTCGATACCCACCAGAACGCGAGGGGTCGCAGTTGTCGTAACTATTAACGGAACACTTCATGCCTAAGCACCAACTTGAAACGTAAAATTTCTCCACGAAAACTAGCTAGATTTATATGCTATGCATGTATGACAAATGCTTATCGATTTACTAATCAATGAAGGCACTGTAGGAAGAGGAATTCAAAGCGATGACTCGCAGGTACCAATCAACGGATCAACTTGCTGCTATCTAGCAACTATTGTAAAATGAAATGATATTCAATAAAAAATGGGCTATCTTACTTGAACGTATCATCATTCCAGTTGTCGCGATCAACTTCAGTAAACACAAGGGTGACGGTACGACTATCCGTGTAGAGTTTCGAGCGGAAGCCGCTTTGGTAAATCACAGGTGGTCCATCAGGTTTATCCTTTAGTGTTTTAAATGAAAGAATTGCCGGATCTGAATAGAGATCAAACCTGGTCGCCTTCTCCATATGGCAACGAATCTCCACTGTGTACTCTTTGTTAGGCAGCAGATTGTCGTAGCTGATTTGTTCGGGCCCTTCCGTTTCGGTCATTTTATATTCAGCGCCTTGACGGCGCAAGGTGATCTGATAAATGACCTTTTCAGGCGACACGTTGCCATAGGGTACATTACGATGCTGAGCTTCGGCAGGCTGTTTCCACGTAATTGTGACTCCGCGTTCCGTCAAGTTACTTTGGTTAAGATGAGTGACCGGAGTGAGCTTCAGGATTGCATTATGATCAAACATATAGTTCCAGCTTTCGTGGCCAAGGCTGTTGGTTCCATTTACCCTAAACATGAAGGATAAGGCGTACTTCTCAAAATACGGATCTGATCCCGTTGTCCACGTGCAGGAATTTTCGGTCGTATGGTTGGCCGGACAGGACACCCATCTATTGAACATATTCAAGCCTCGAACCACTTCAATGGTGTAGTTTGTTAGGACTTTACCATTGTCAGGATTCGTCCAACTGCACGTCATATTCAGGAATGCGGTCACAATGCACGAGAAGTTGAGCACTTTTTGAGGCCGAGTGCCGATCTCCACCTCGGCTGTACAGCCAGGAAAGTATCTCCCTTCGGCCTCTGCTACGCAAGTGTATGGCCCGCTATCATCCACCTCGGTGTCATTCTTCACGAAGGCAATGGCCGACTTATTGATCTCCTTCACGAACGGACTCGTCGTATTAAGGTATCCTCCAGCCAGGTCTAACCTCTTAAAGCGCAGATTCGATGAATCGATCCTGATGCTTTCATTACCTACTTGAATCGTGTCACTTACCAGGCGACACAACAGATACATTTCATGGTGATTTTCGACCGATAGCTTAAACGGCATATCTGTAAACAGTATAATGAACAGACACGGGGGCAGGTTAGAAAACGGAGATCTTACGTTTTATTAATACGTGTTAGCGTCTATACAGGTTGGTCATTAATTACCATTACTTCAAAATTGTTTCACTGAAAACCTTATCTACAGAGATATGAACACATATATATACTAAAGCGATCCGCTCTATCAGCCTCGTTAGCCTAATGTAGAGTGCTAACAGCAGGCACATGTATTACATTAACAAGAATCTATAGCAGTTAATGAAAAAATGTCCTTTTTTATTTGTTTGTTTTATTTTTATATAGGGATTTACATAAAGACGGGTTTGAAAATCCCATAGCAGAACACGTTCATAGGACACTGAACATTAAATATATGCCGTCTATTGATCTGATAGCTCTCGGATATGGTCGAAGACAATGCTATTATCGAATCGTGGATGACTTCAAAGGATTACCGTATGTCAGTTATTGCTGATGCAACGACGGAAAGGAAATATTTTGAAAACTATGAAGAAATTAAGTTACGGATTATACTTCCGTTGCCCCTCATACTTGAAATCTGCCAACAGCTAAAACGAAAAACCGTAAATAGCTCAAGTGAATCTCAGAACGCAGCTGTCTTCTTTATGTGACAAGCGAATGAACCGTTAAAAGCGTAAATTTACCACTCTGAAAATAGTAAGACAGTAAACAGGGCTTTTCATCTTCGTGGTGAATTATAAATATTAAAGATGTTCACCTGGTGAGTACTCCCATTTGCAAGATCAGCTCGGATCTGATGCGCTGGATTTGTCATAGCGGCCATATGACTAACGGGCGCTGGTGCTCCACCCAATCTACCCCCCCAACGCCCCTTATTAATGCGTTTTCGCCACCCTTCCGTACTCCCAGGGCACTATAAAATCTCAGCCACCCAGATAACTATATGCATATCGGAAGACAGCATAATATTATCATATAAGGAAGAGGAAGAAAATCTATTTGATAAATATTCAGCCGTTCAACGGCCAAATAACAATCGTTGCCCAAAACGGTTTCAGACTGAAACAATTTATCCGTATGAGGTGTACTGCCACCCGTGACCACGCCTAGAGTCCGCCCGAAGAGAGATACTCAGGTATGTCGTTTGAGACTAGGACTAGCAGAAAATTGCGAATCAGTCATTCAGATAAGCCATCTCTATTGGAAATGTTGTTTGTAGACAATAATTATACATAGAATCACTTGAAGACTCAGAAGACTTGAGTAAAATGTGCTATAAGAAGACTCACTGATACATGTGGCGGTAAACGAAGTTTCAGGCCATATTTGAGTGCGTAGAAGAGAACAATGTATTTCTAGCAGCGTTCATCGAGCCCTATCAACAAACGGGTGACATATACGGTGTTATTCGAAAAACCTCCCATAAAATCGCCATGCGATGATTGGTACGTTTCGTCAAATCTGAACAGTTGTATAGCTAATACAATATAAAGTGGCTCAGTAACGGATTTACATAAAATTTAGTTTAAATTAGTTAGAGTGAATACGTTCTGCTACGGAAGTTATTCCAGTCAAGTATATGTTTCACTGATGATCTTCACAATCGTTTGACAGCGTTAAATGGAACTTGAGAGTAATAATTCCCTTCAAATGCAAGACAAAGTAATTTTTTGCCTCCGCAACAAAGTCGAGGCCATCTGACAATTGGTAATAATACTATTTTTAGTTCTATCTTTTATAAATCTATAAATAGCTGGCCCTTTCCCCGCAGCTGTAGCAACGACTGCCATCGAGGTGAAGCCCTTGTAATCAAATGAAAAGCCAAAGACCATAATTTTATGATTTGTTTAATGGTGAATAATAAAATGATTTTCTAGTCTTCTTTAGATTTTCACTGCAACTTTCATCGTCATTATCACTGTGAAGGCTAAACAAAAACTGCAGCGGAATTCGACAAGACGCCATAGACTTATTAATGTAGCTACGATCTCCTCCAGTTTCAAAGGACCTCGGAACAAACACCAGGCCATTTGTCTTCGTTGTCACGTCCTTAAACATACCCTATACGTAGGTGTTTTCTTTAACTAACTAGGTGTCACTGCGAGTGGGTTTCCTGTCTACTTCCGGCACTCCGCCTAGACTGGATAGCTTTAGGCTGACTGGCGGTCAACTTTTCCCAGCAGCTTCCATTACTTCTCGCGTAATCGGGCGATGACTAGCATACCTTTTATGTTGTGTATTTTATCATATGATACCAGTACCGTATCTATTATGACTCAGCATCGGCGATACTGTAGATCCCATGAACTCCATATGATAAATGAGCTGCGAATGTTGCGTGAACAGATAATTTTCTTAACTGCACATGAACAAACTAAAGAAGATCAAAAATAGGATATCTGCAATTAACAAATAATAAATCGTACACAAGCAATACATTTCCACCAGCGCGAGTTGCCCTTCGTCTCCTGCGCCCCTGTTTTTCAGCGCAGCCTTCATTAGCACCCATTTCGTCTTTGTCCTTGCAGAATTCTAATCGTCGTCGGTATCGTTTTCATCACTATAACCTGCATTACGATCGCGACTCGTCACATTTCACTTACGAACCCCACCTGGCTCTCAGCAACGGCAGACGGCAAGCCTCGATCATTGAGAGCCGTCATGAGAGAGAGCTCATCAAGACGAAAATGAAATGACGACGCCTGCTATGGTACAAGCGACAGATATAGCGGTGATACTGCTGCACACTGTGTTCTTCTATAATTGTAATAGGTGGACGTATAATATACGCTTATAGGTACATGATCCTCAAGACTAACTGTAAGCCCTGACGTCGGCTGACCTTGATGCACCCGATAACTCATCAGGGAAAAGTCGTTTGAACAGCCGATAGGATAACCGTAGCACTGGGCATGTGTAGATTGTTACAGCGACGATGATATTTGTCGGATTAGGCGAAAAAAAAATGAAGACGCAATCAGTTCATCATTGCATCCTCTTTCACCGTCCCTTGATCACCAGTCGATTAAACAACACCTGTCGGCAACTCACTTCGGCTTCTAGCGATCGATGTTACCTTACTCGAGGTCACTTGTCGATATGGGGGCAATCTGGAGATCGAGAGAAGTATGTATCTTTATTGACAGGAAACGCGACTTTCGCAACAATATTCAGCCCTGGCTGACTATCCGGCTTAAGTCTTTATGTAATACTTCTCCTGCTTCTACAGACCCATCCGCCACTACAGTCTTTAAATGGACTATAGCGGTATTTACAACGACGGCGTGGATATGACACGGTCAGCGGTAGCAATAACAAAAACGACGTACCTATTTTTAAAACGTTTCCTATTTTCATAATATGAATTGACCGTTCCGGAAGCGCCGGCTTCCCGATGACATGACTTCGATGACATACCCCCCCCCCCCCCATCCTTCCTTTTGACCTCGGCCCCTAAACACACGTTGTAATCGTCCACTTAGCCTTTCTTGTTCGCTCACATCGAATTCATAGGGCTGAGAGTGAGTAAAGAGGCAGAAAGGCCACTTGGGCCTCTCCTGCCAGTCAGCGCAACAGTCTGACCACATTGCAACAGAAGAGAACAGCGCCGGCCAGGGCCGCCAGCAGGTCGATCTCCGCCTTCTTGGTCAAGCTCAAGATTTTACTCTTTAAGCTCAGAGTCCCGGAAGCGAGTTACAAAGCGTTTCAAGGCACAACTTATCCGTCTTTCTACTGCCTTCCTGCCTGTAGTTCCTTTATGCTTGCTTGTCCATCGGGCCATAATTCCGTTAGGTTCTTGCGGATAAGGACCGTAGCCAGCACGCGCAGATGGAAGAAAAACACGAACCGTGGGAGAGAGGAAAACGGTAGGCACTGGAAATTAAGGCCTTTGAGAAGACGGACGAAGAATTTTCTTCGTCCTTGACCATAATAGCAGCGGTACAGACCCTACGTTGAACGCACACTTGTCGACGACGCATCAAATCGCTTAAATTTTTAGTCTTAAAAAACTAACGAAAAAAATATGGAGGCAGAGCGCGCTTGTTAAATTGCTTTAAACTGGAAGCGTATATATATATATATACGAGTGTATCACATGTGGGAACGCAAAGACGACGCAAATGTTCACCGGAAGAGGAATATACTGTATTAGGTAGGATTTTTGCGACGGGTGAACCTGCTTTGAAGAGGAAATCGTTCGCTCAGAGGAAGGGAAAACCGTCGATTCGCTCCAAGCTTCAAAAAACTAATTAGGACCGCAGGCTTTTGCAATTTGTACACCGTCTTTTTTAGTTGTTGTTTCTGTGTTGTGGAGAAACTTGACTAGATTTGTTTGGCAAAAAAATGCTTCCCATTACCGTGCTAGCATGCTTATGCAACATTGCGAAACTTGGTTACGAAAATTGTAAGTTGTGCCTACTCATAATAACCTAATATCAAAATGTTCACATTTATAGCCGCATCTATATTGATATGATATTTATATCATATCGATATAAATTAAGAATGAATATAATAAATTAAGAATATCACAAATCGTTAATTTGAATAATTAAGAATAAATTATTTTTGACAATATTCATGAGTTAAAGCGAGGAAAGACACTGTTCAAGTTACATGTCGGCAGGCATTAATGTTCAAGTTAATATTTGACGTCGCGTTGTTATTATAGATGGTGGTGAACCTGTGCTATGACGCTGCAGACGTTGTGCGCTTAATAATACCTCAGAACTTCAAATACAACACGAGTGGAAAAACGCTGTCAAAGAAGATCTGAATTTTATTTCCCATGTGGCGCACTTACGAATACGATTAAGATAGAACTAATACAACAATTTATTCCATACAGAAAAATTACCGTACACATCTATAGCAAAAAAGTCTGTATTCCGTGCTTATGTCTTGCTATTCCATTTCATTAAAACTTTGCTGTGACATACGCTGTTGCCCTCGGATACAGCACGGATAGTCCACAGATTTCTATTTCTGTAATTTTTCTCTCCGAACAAAACGGAACGGGTTAATGAGAAATGTGTATTAATTTACGAATTGAGCTTGATTTATTATAGAAAAACTCCTCCACACCGGTGGAGTAGTCGTCTCTACTGACCTCAGCGGATCAGAGGCCCATCTCGGGCTATAGAAACGTTATGGCAGACCCCCTACCGTCTTTAACCCCCTTTCATAAGTCTGTGATTATACGCAAACGCCATTCTTACAGATAGATCCAGTGTGAAGCCAGAAGCAAACGTACAGATACTCACTCAGCCAAACATCTAAAAGCCGCTGAAATTAGGCAACACCGAAACGTGCAAGCAAGTAACTACAGTTATGCGTATTTATATCACAGTTCACCAAGAATGGGGGACCTCCAATAGATCCTTAATCATTTTAAATTATCATGGACTTTCATCGACTGTCTAGCTCCCGGTTCGGTCAACCGCTGTTCTCTTGAGTTAGCAGCGCCGATACGTAGTCTGAAAACGAACGACAGACTGAGACTTCTATATAACTCGGCGGCAGATTTTTTTTTGTGCCACAGTCGTATACGCCGTCTCCAGCAAGTATGCGCCGACCTTACGCTTAGGTTCGAACCTCGTCATTGACCGCTGTTGCCTTGTGGCACACTATCATTCCTAACCTAATCAGGGTATTCTGTTGGCAGCTTGCCTGTTTAGCTTGTGCCGGTAATGGACGACAACAAGAATAGACACAATTGGTGTTTTTCTGTTGAGTTGTTCACTGTCCCTTTTTCAGCTCGCCATTAGCCCATCAGCTCTACACCCTTTAACCTTTTCAATGGTCGTGACCATCTAGCCGATGGATCGGGTCCACTTCTTCATGGTGTGGGGTGAACCGCCTGATAGTTTTGTGCGGGGGATGCTGCTAACCAGTCCTATGTGTCTCTTCTTCCTCGGCGGTCTTCGTCTAACCCCGAATGCAGGCGCTCACATGTTCGACGGCCACCCCATCTAATTTCAACTCCGCAGCAGTTCACATACGAGTGCTCATGTCAAATCTTCTATATCGTCATTTCTATCTATTGAGATCCGGCATCAAGGAGCGAATGTTCGCGCCGATTTTCGGGACCCTACCGAAGCGTAACAGACGCACGAACCCCACAAAGACACAGGCAGACAAGAGACACATCTAGTAATCTCGCCAGCGGGATCACAAATAATGGCATCTGCGTCAGCATCTCAGCCCAGTTTGCAGTCCAGAGACGTAACGCAAGCACACGTGCATGCATTCAACTACAGCATAGTATAATATAATTAAGCACCAAGCTCAGATAACAGCCATCCAGCTGATTGATGTCTTCTAGCCAGCGTTCAGCGTTTTCTGCCGCCATTCGCTTACATTCAAATAGATCAGTTTTCTCATTATGGCGCTGCGGTACGCTATATATACATTAGCAACGTTGGCTCACTCAGCGACCCGCATGTTAACCCCAGCGAAAAAATACTACCATTTTCTCTGATTCTACTTGCTGTTACTACTGCGTATGCTTTCCTTTTTTTTTTTTTATGTCATCGTGATACTACCCTCCTGTTCCTCTCACTTGGGTTTTGTTCGAATGTCTCATCATTGCGAAAAGCGATAAACACTAGCGTTGCCCGACCGCCACCTCTTTACCGACAACCTTTGTGCTCAAAACCAGTGTACAATTATATAACATTTAAAATATCACTACAAAGTACTGAATAATATGAGTAAGTCTGATACTGCGTTGCTGTCAGAAGCATGCGCAGAGACCCCATCGCCCCCCTTGTCTTTAATAGATGGATAGCGTACGAGAGATGCCTCAGCGACCTCGCCACCACAGCGCCGTCGTCGATATTACCGTCAGGCCAACGGCACACGCTGTCATTAGAAAGAGCATGCGTCAGCGTGATGGGTTCCTGTTCTGTCGTCATCTTAGCGTGCACGCATAGCTCTTTCCTAGCAGTACTTAGTGAAGTTGCAACAGTAGTGGTACAGAGAGGTACACGTGCAATGGCTCTAGCATGTTAAGTATAGATTTATCAATACGTCTGTGCGTGTCAAGTGAGACGGCGAAAACAAAATGGCGAAGTGGAGAATGAGTAGCTGATCTGAGTCTTATTAATGTGCTTACAGGACGCCATCCATTCATGAGGCAAATAAACAACGCAGTTATCGTTCGTCGGTCAATCAGTCAGCTCTGTCGGGTGCTTGCCTGCATGGCTTCGAAAAGAAGGGTAAACATACGTACGCCTATAATGCTATAGCACCATGTGTTCTTGGTAGAAATAAACGCGCTAAATGGTCATGTCTCATCCGGAAATCGTGCGACGTTGTCCGTCCTAAGTATTAGGTGTATGCTTTTTTATGTATATACGGCTTATGCATATCTGTGCATGTTACATCGAGCGCATAGATCGCGTGCGTACACGTAGTCATAAACGGGGTGAGGGATGCAAACAACAGCTAAAAACTACACCATTGGTGTCTATTAAAGCGCGGTATCAGGCAGAACAGGAAGACCGTCTTGTTGCCAACCGTTTGCTTCGCTTTCAAACTATAAACACAGTTATAGCTTGACCAGCAATACACATCTATTCGGTTGTTATGACGACACAAAGAATTGGCAAGATTCTTTTATTACTAACTGTTATATATGATTTAGTTCAGTGTAAGCAACCGGTCTGGTGACTCTCTAGATCAATTTTACTTGTTCCATTGACGGAAAATAGACGATATCTGCTAACACAGTCAGAAGCGGAAGATGTCCAAGATGCCTCTTACAGGCCAGTCGCCGCTTAATATCTATTAATTGAGCGATCTAGTTGCGATGCAACGCATCAGCGGCTTGCGGCACCAGCGACGGACCAGTCGCAAATGATCTAAATGCACCACTATACCAATGGATGAAATAAATATTGCTCGTTATCGTAGCACCGAATAGCAGTCTCTCTATTTGCCAGCCGCTTTTACATCGCCTAACAGGAAACACTGAAAGTATCTTTTTTTCGGCATCTACCATATTATGTGCGCGACGGCGTTCGTTAGCCGAAAGCAACGCTTCAACGTCAAGGAACTGTGGAATGAGACGACGTAAACACCGTTGAAATTCAGAAAAAAAAACGCGCTTCAGAGATATTATAAAAGAAAAAGATTAGCTCATTTTAGATAGTCACTGCCGTGACTGAAATTTCTAGCTTTTAATTTTTTTCTCTCTCCTATCTCACGAGACATGTGGTTGGTTAGCTTCCCGTAAAACAACAACAGCAACAACAACAAGAGATAAACAAGAAAACAGTATAGAAACTAAACATTTGCGTAAAGCAGATAAATGGTAAACCTATCCTACCGCTTATGTGAGCAGTCTAACGAAACTCTTCGTTGAGGCTCATTTTATATGGCTGCAGTTTTTGGGATTTCATAGAATTTGGCTGTTTCAACATTACGAGCCGCCTTAAGCGGATAGAACTGTAATATATTCTGTACGCAAATGCTACCTTATGCCTGTCGCCGCTGCATCAGAAACAAGCCTAGCAATAAAAGCCTAATAATTCCTAGTATATTTTTGTATCTAGGTCAATACTCGCAGTGGACAATATTTTTGTGTTATACAACACAGCCATTCAAGGACCTCGTTTATACCAATACAGTCTGTTATCACGTTCCCATAGTACTACTGTGTAACGCTCCAGTTTATCCCCTTTCCGTCCTCACGCTATATAAACTCTCGCTGATTTTCAATCCAGCAACAAGAGTCTGTCATTACCCTGTCGGTTATCACGAATTTTTCTGTTGTATAGAAACTTAGCTTTGGGGTACTAAAGGCAAAAATCGACGTACGTAGGGGAACGATTGTATTGGTCAGGCTGTGCTTGTTCTAAGTACACGAAAGTCCTACATACTAGCGGACTAGATGGACTTGCAAATGACCAACGTCATATAGTGAATAGTAGAGGGAATGACAAAAGCAGTCTGAAAAAATAGCCGCTTTTCCGCCGGATCGCTTTCAGGGCACTGTAGACTTCAGGGAAAATGGGTTTCCGTCCAGTTGACCGCTGATAAGCTGATTCACACGGGGGATCTTGACCGCATTTTATTAAAAGGAATACGATTGGACAGAAAATGTATACTTGTATGAAAAAAATGTATAGAATCTCTTTACTTCGTCGACTTCATTCATATATATATATATAGATTCTTGTACAGTTATAATATTCATGCGTCCCAAAGTCGTCTAACGTTCTAGTTTCAAATCACATAAAATTAATTATATAGTTATCTAGTAGTTATATAGATCATTTGTGAGTTTTACATTACAGACAAATAATGTATTATTTGTGTGCCGTTGTTGCCTGATCTGTTGGACGTATATTGCCACAAGTGTGAGGTTAAAAAGTTTCACTCTTCTGCACGATACGATAACCCCCGCCTTATTACACCATGCACGTTTGTCAAATGAGCTAAATATCTATATTATCCATTGTAATTATTATCTTATCAAGTCCACCCTTATATGACATTTACACAACGCGCATACGTCGGCTTGAAACTCTCCTTATTTACATCAGTTATTTCCGTTCTAATCACTAAAGGCAGGATTTTGTCGGCCGCAGTAGATCACAGGCGTTGGTCCTTAGAGCTGTTTTGACAACGTAACTTCAGTAGGACAAACCCACACTCAACTGTGCGGACGCTAGCTACTACTGTTGCTGTTCGTGTAGATAAACAGAAAATTTAAAAAAACCTTGACTCTCTGCTACCACCAAGCAATGTAAAGGCAACGATGAGCCTGAATAAGATTTCGAAGATTATTTTGCTGGATCTATATATAGAATGTTTTTAAGCTATTAGCATTATTATTATTAAGTATTTTATGTAGTATGGTCAATAATAACGATGTGATAGCCAAAAAACATTTTCAAATAAATCCTATGGTACGCATTTAGCGTAGACGAGAGAGGCTACGATTCTACCGCTTGTAGTTGGGCCGACCGAGAACGTGGACGTTCGTTGAGTTAACCAGCAATAACTCATTTAGTTGTAGCTAAGTCACTGTTGGCTGCTGTGATGGCGTACGTCAAAATTAAATAAATGAAAAGCTTTATTGAACGTGGCGATTTGGTTTGAAAGATATTAGCGGGAAACGTTGATCGTCGCCAGGTCGACAGAAACGTTGGTGTCATATCTTTTTCGTGATCGTAGGCCTAACGGCCTCCTATGTCTGCGTAAGTTTAGATTTAAGACGACGGCACAACCCGAACATCAGGAAAAACACTCTTTGAAGCCCAAATATGAACGATCTATATACATTAAACGAAATAACAGTAAATGGTAACTAAGAATTTTCTGTCTTTTAATCCAATGCTATGATTATAGATACGATCCTATACTACCCTAATTTTATACAGCCAGTAAATTTCATCATGAATATAATAACAAAGTTCTTAGGCTGGTCTTATCGGAAAAATTTATTTAGTCGATGCGTGCACTGCATCTTCGGCGTCTAGAATATATATATGTATATATATAGACATATATGTTACGATAAGATGACCGACGGCGAGCAATAGATAGATAGTTGCATAAATAAAAATCATATCGCGCGTCACCATTTCTGTTGTTTGCCACGTTTCATTGCAGCGACGGAATTATATAGAATCTCTGATGCGCCCGCCACTTGACACTGCGTGACGAAGATTCGAAGTTAAGATCTACAGCAATGGCAACGACCATTGCTGTTGAAACTAGCCCAGTCAAACTGACGCCACATACGGACTGTAATTAAATCGGGTAGATTACTACAGGACAGCTTCTTACAGGCATTTCTGTAAGCATGCACAGGTAGGCATCATACGATCCCATGGACAGCGGGGCATCGGCCGATCTGCTTTGTTGGTTACCAAGTGACGAGAGCCAGATGGAATAGATTGAATGTTCTGACCGACATTTGCTCTATATAATCATAATAACAACGGTGAGAACTTGCGCGCCAAAAAACATCAGCTCTGTGTATAGAAATGACAAAACAGTAAAAAGGACGCGACCTTGCCATCGCTCTTGCATCGGCGCTTGCAACATACCGCTGCTGTTTCTTCCGCCTCGAGGCGGAACTCACGAAACTTCTAATTTCGGCCGATGTTCCATATTATATTTTACATAGTACACCTTGAGGTACGGTCCAAGCAACTTCAGTCGTTCGGCAATGCGGTTCCACTGTTTGGTTCGTCACAACCATTACTGGACTCGACGAAAAACAGGAGGCACGCGAACATCCTGACAACGATCTGCAACTAAAATACTGTCTGTACTCCGCGGCCTGCTTTTCAGTAGACGACATAATCGAAATTGATGAACCGGCACTCTGTCCCTAGGTAACGATCACTCCTCGCAGTGGCTTGATACGCTAGTACACCTGAATACACTTCGTTTTGGGACGGGAGGAGCTAACCGTGTGTAGCAACGCTTGACGCCAGTTGTTGCTCTTGGGCTTTGGTAGTCAATGGTGAAAGACTAAGCAAAAGAGTTGAACGTACTCGGTACGTACGTATGCCTGCCTGTCTGCCTACTCCGCCAATATGTTCATCTACTTCCTGGTATCTGTCTAGGTTTATGATTTGTACTCGGTATTACGGAACATAATAGTATGCTCGCGCGAGCAGTACAGACATCCATGGATCTTTAGCATTGATTCGCCATCTTGTGTTATGCAAAATGGGCAGGGATTGCAAGACAGGTCGACAGAAAACACTTTCATCGTTGTATTTATAAGAAACACAACAATTAATACAATGACGGTGGCAGCAGCAGGGGCTATGATAGCAAAACGTAAATAGTGCATCCAGATCCAAGAGTGACAGTTGCTGGGTTGAACGCTTTAATGGGTATCGATCAACATCTGTGCGATAACTGATGATAACATTATATAATAATAACGGTAATTGTACAATCTTCTGTAGCTAGCTCTGGAAACTCGTGTATGGCTGCTGCGAGCAGCTGAACAGGAAAGCAGACGATCGAAACATGCCGTTCCCAACCTAGTGCACTCTATGCCAACGTAATAATTGTGCTTAATTAAGAGCAAAAACACCACGTTCTACCTCGTCTACCTCGTCGATCTACCTCGTCAAAACGATTTCTCAGGATGCGCAAGATTTGGAGATCACCGGCGAAATGTGCCGCACCGATGCGATAGACAGGAGCGAACTTTGACCAGGTTTGTTTTGGCGGTCGTAAATACCCAGGTCGTAGCATTAAATGGCCTTCTTATGTGGAATAGGACAAGGCGCAAAAAACAAATACTGGAATTCATCGCGGTTTTCGCAGTTCTGCAAAAATCGTCTACAAAATAACGGAAATGATGACCAGTTGATGGTAGAGTAATTAACCCCCATAGTTTATTTGTACCCACGTGCACAGCTTTGATCACGCATATACGTGTGTGTGTGTGTGTGTGTGCGCGTGTGTGCGCGTACGTGTGCGTGGAGGTGGCTCTGGCGTCGAATTAAAATCGACTTCGTGTGTTGACCTTTTGCACCAGCCAAAAATGAAGAACATCTATCAATCGGTCGCTTTTGCGACTTGAACGTCCGAAGAGAATCGGCGATATAAAAAAACCCCGCCCCTTCCCCTTCTTATTTTGTGATAAAAAGTCGCGGCCCTCAGTTGCGTTCTGTTCAGCTCGGACACGGGATACTCTGCGCGCGTTCCGTAGCGATGGTCATAGTAGCAGCGAAAAAAAAGAGGGCAACGTTCCCGCTCGTTGCTACTGCTGCCGTGGCTTGCGAAAACGGTCACGGGCAATAAATGTCAGAGAGAAAAAAGAGAGCAGACATCCACTCGACGGACGGCGTAACTGCGGCCGTGCAGCCGAGCTCTCGGATAACCGAACCCAGTAGGCGCTAGTTGATCGACGCCGCTCAGTCAACGGCTCCGATTGTAAGTGATTCTACCCCAGAGAAAGCCAGAGATGGCGTTAGTATCGAATTCATGAGCTGCTACCTGGGAGCGACCACTTAAGAGAGATCGTGTCGTTTTCTTCAGACTCAAGACAACAACGCCCGATCGGCGGCTGGCGACCGGATGACAACTAGCCGTCCGAAAGCAATCTGACATCGCCACTGGAGGATTAGATGCACAAAGTCTAAAGTACACCTGAACTCAAGCTGTGGTCACGGTTCGTTTTCAAATGCGGAATGCAACAAATTCCTCTAGAGGCACTTCTGTAAATCCACACATCATTGGGGGTGGCGTTGTTTAGGACGCGGGGAAAAATACTAATACATATATTGAAGGTAGACAGTTTCGTTAACGCTGGAACAAGGCATTTTGTCTCCTTGAGTAATCGCTTAGAAGCGTGAAAGCGCAATGTTATTACACTTACAATACTGGACAGGTAATTTGAAAAGGTATTCCTGGGAATTGTTGCTTTCGGGTACGATCGAACAATGTTTTCTTTCACCTATTACCATACTAATAGCGTATGCCTAGGACTGTGTATAAGCATTTAAAATCTATGTCTGTATTCGGGTCAGATTTCGGTATAGTCCAAGCGATATTCTAACCAGGTTGCAGTATCATTTAATGTCAGACACACGTCGAGCTAGACAGCACAGCGCAATACCATGTGTTCCATGTTTTCTTTCGTTTCAAGGGCGCGGTGATGTAGCTTATTTTCGTGTCCTTAGTGACACTCAGCTATTTAGGCAGATCGATCGTTATCGTCATCAACAGTGATGGCGGTTGAGATGGCTCTCGCGGCTTGAGCGGCCAGCCTTTGTTCGACTCTGTCCCCACACCATCAGGACCACGAGTCGCCTGTTGACTCGGTGTTCACCGGTGACGATGGCGGCGGCGACCGCCGTGGCCTCAAGAATGTGTCAGAGCTGGCTGAATGTTACTGATGATTGGCTTGCCTGCTTGGGCCTGGTTCTCGAGCCACTATAGCCGCTACTGCAGCCTTCTTATTCGATAAAATAGCACCTTTAGGCTTTGAGCCCGTTGCGTCAGCCGCTGTTTATTCCACCGGCTTCGAGTCATAGCACGATCAGCAACCCATACGGCCACTCAGTTGCTATCCTTCGGGATAGATCTCCGTCTGCTGCTGTTGTTCCTGCTGCTCTTAGTGGCGCTGTTGATTGTTTGAGATTCCGTGTACGGGGTCCTGTATGTGTTGTCTACTCGGTAGGCATCTTTCTATCGGTATTGTCAATCTACTCATTCGTTTTTGATACAACAGCAGCGAGGAAAATGAGTGCAAGTGCCACAGGCAGTGTGAAGCGGCGCCGCGCAGCGTTTATTTACCGCACACTGCGTTGTAGTGTGCGATTGCAATGTGTGCTCACCTTTTCTTTCTGTGCGCGTCGTTTGCCTGTGTGCAAGCAAAGAGCAGACGGCTAAAATCGCTGGAAGCTCTCAAGGCAATATTTCGGGCTGCTAGCCAACCCCGCTGACTGCTATGGGTCGGCTAGCTAAGTAGAAAGCAGTGAATGTTGAGCGCAGGGCATTCACTGGCACGTTCACATACATGGTAGCCATACACTAAATGTAGACTCGCAGGAACGAAACCAAGCAGGGTAGAGTAGAACCTGTCAAACATACACAGATGCCTGTCTGTCTACCTTCTTTCCTGCCTGCCTGCCTGCGTGCCTGAGTCGTTTGCTTGCTCGCCCGCCTCTTTTCCAAGAAATCAAGAAGACAGACAGACAGACAGACAGACGGATGGACGGACGGACGGACGAACAACTGAGCGCGAACCCACGACGAGGAGGGAAGCCAAGGGGAGAAAACGAGAACGAACTAACGCCTGAGCTGCCTGCTGCCGCCACGGACTGGCGCCCAGCTAGCTTGCTTGTGAACCATCTAGCCAGCTATCGCACCATCCAACAGCAGCGGCCGGAGTCCATGGTAGCGCCGGTCGAAGACGTACAATCAGCAACATTACGAGTAGCAGTAGCAGGTACAGCGGGAACAGTGATGGCCTGCTTGCTTAGCTGATGTTACCCGAATTGTACCAGAGGCAGCTAAAACCAGCCTGCTTAGCCCGGCTAAATAGTCGGCATGTGTATGCTAATATCCGTGGCCACGATGGTTGTTGTGGTGGCCAGGTGAAGCAGGCTGGGTTCAGGTAGTGTGATAGGATCACAGCGGGCCAGGCCTTGTCTTTTGTTCTGTCACATAGCGATGCTACAGATCATACCGCTGCTGACGCAATGGGCTGCACTGATTAGCGGCAAACAAACCTGGGATTGGATATGAGTAGTAAGCTACCCACATGTGAAATTCCCCACGCACACCCATATACCTTCTACAGCACTCGGTCTGAGTGATAGCGGCGAACGATGATTCTCATACGAGATCTGCTGCTTGACCTAACCCTGTTACCGCCCTGTCGCATTGACTGTGTAGAGTCGTTGTCGCATTATTCAACGAAACATAGCTTCAACAGTGCGAGATCCGTTGCAGCAAAGACGACTACGGCGACGAGGACAACAACAATAATCAAAACGTGATTGAACGAAGCGAGGTCTTAAGTCCGATACAATCCGACCGGACCGGTGAGTCAGGAGGACGGTTGGCGCTCAAATGAATGATTCTTCTTCAGATGTGTCCTACGATCGCTAAGACCGTGGTGCTCGTCAACGCGTCGATGGGACATAAGATCAAATAAAAGCACGAGAATATGAACCCATTGTAGACAGAGAATTTGTTTCAGTCGTTACTGGCATAAGGGCGGGCTGACAAAGCCGAAAGCAGATGCGAATTCACGATGCGATAAGAAGACAACAAAGCCGTATGTAGATAACATACAAAACGATTCAATATCTCATTCGAGTTTATTCGGGGCCAATTATTTGGCCACTTTGCCCATTCTGTGTCCGCCTCTCAATATAGGATGCCAGTGATGGCATCCTATATTGAAAGATGGAGGAGAGCTAGACCGAGAAAAAGAGGAAAAAAGAAGCATATTTAGCTAACTTGACTATGTACACGGTGTTATCGAACAATACAGTATACCGCACGTTTTGGGCTTTATAGCACTGACAAAATGGAGAACGGAAGACCGCGCGAACAATGCTTGCTATGCAATGTTTGACAAATCTACTGTAACGCTCGCGTATTCCGAACTTCGCTCAATACTCGACTCTGTGGCACAACCACCTTCAACAACAACCAGTAACAGGAACAATAACGAGAGCAAACTATGGGTCTGAACAAAGCGGCCTGTTTTAGCACGATACACATAACGAGTTACAAACTATGTATCCGTTCGTTCGATTTTTCTCCATTGTGTGATCAAGGACTGTGCGAAGGATGCTGGAACATCTAGCCGTAATAGGAAACGTGTCGGCCAGCGTTAGCAGTCAACAATCTCTGGCCTTTGCCCAATCAGTAACCGAACAAATAGGTCCGTTTTTTCTTGTTTTCTTTAAAGCAGTAGGCAATCAACCGATGAGGTACTCTCCTAGAACTCCATATTATTTTGGCCACCGTTTATCATCGAAGAATAGGTAGGGTGCTAAACATACGGAACCAAATGCTTATTAGGGATTAAACTCACTCCTGTTTCGGGCCTACCTCAAACAGATCTCTGGGCGTCTGTCTCAGCGTACCTGCGGCTTATTTATCGCGTATTTATGTTGCGCGCGTAGCATGAGCAAACTACGAAATAAGATCGTCGCAGTATTACGAGGCAAGATGTTCGACCGATAACGATCAAAACACACAAGCATAGGCGTTAGCGTACTAGCGCACCATTATATTTTTACTCATTAAAACCTGATCGCGGAAACAACAACAACGACGCTAGCTGCATTTTTATGTATTTGTTTAAACCGGTTCCTCTCTATAATAAGGGGAACCTCATTGGGTTTGGTCCATCGTGAACTCTTACGTTAGGTGGCAGCCGATAGCATTAACGATTGTGATGGTCGTGGGCAAAATGTGCCGACGCAAAGTCCGAGAAGTGAAGATTGGAGGGCAGTCGGGGTACGGTGAAGTGGAGGCGAATATAACAGAGAGACGACGGCTCAAACAGACAACATTTACTCATTTTTTCCAGTACGAATACGATCCCGGTGAGACCAAAGACGCTCTCGTTCTACATTTTGAGCAGTCTGCGACATGACAACTGGGTGATATTCCCCCAAACTAGGCAATACGTACGATTGCTTGAGTTGATGGGCCTGTTCAACAAAGCCTTTTACTAGGCTTCTACAGCGGAGGTAGCAGTAGCAGCAAACGGCCGCACCGGTTCTGGACGGATAGCTTTGCCTTTAGCACCAGTTGGTCTGTTCCATATATCGTTGCTATACGGCGGTATACGGAAAAACGAAGTCTAAAAGCTAATGGTCCAGCATCGAGGACTGCAGGTGGTCATGTACCATACAGTAGGCGAGGGTGTAGAAGAAGGGATAGAAGAGGGGGTCCCGCTAGGAAACTCCACACATCGACCGGAATTTACTCGTGGAAATCGATGTCGTAATCCAACACTCTTATAGCAGCGTTTATTTCAAAAGAATATCAGTGCTAATACATATAGGACGGCGCAGCCCTATTATCATTTACGTTACAGAGTCCTGCTAGCATATATTACGTTAAGCCTAGGACTGTAATCATTAACATAGATGTAGTTCTTTAACAGACCTATAATGTAAGATAAGAAAAGGTAAGATGAAATCTAGCCCGCTCAACCGAAAGCTAATATAGTAGGAGGGTAATATTTGAGATAACTAAGTTGGCAGCAAGAAGGAAATACTGCATAGATGTAAACGGTTTTCAATAGTTTTTTTTCTTTGAGCGGGTGTACCATATTGAGCTTCGTACTCAAGTTAGCTTAATAATGTACTAAGTTGTCGGCCTGACGTCATACCTTCACTCCACGAAAATCATGTAAGCGGCAGGGAAAGCCAAAGCACGAAAAGGTTTAATAACGTAAATTTGTGCTGGGCGCAAGTATCCCTATGGATTAGTCAAGCAATAACTCGTAACCGTTCATACCTATATTAAGGATTACGGTGTGTGAATAAACTTTACGCAGGTTAAAGCTAAAAACTCTTTGAATATGTCCTTTGAATTGCTGGATAACCTTATAGCCCATGCTACAAGAGCACTTGTAGGTGGCGACGTGTACTAAATACGTTCAAAAATTCTAACTCACTGACAAACATTGCCATAGACTATAAATCAATGTGTTCGCTTTAGAAGTGCTACTTTAAAAGATACTGGACGATATTATGTTGTGTGCGAGAAACAAAAGATGTCACGTCTACTACACGCTATATATATATATATATATATATCAAGGTCAAGCAGCGAAACCATTAAATGTATCAACAACTACCACTGATAGCTGGCGGGGGCCTCCTATTTTCTGCTCCTTTATATACACTTTTCGATTGGTTTGTTTGATACCCGTAGTAGACCATGACACATCTGTCCGCCCGTCCCCATCTCTAAAGGTAAAATATAGTGATATCGTTGGCCTTCCTTTTCTTGCTTCGGTGTTTTTTTCTCGCTGTTCATCATTTGTTTGTGTGGCACAAAGCAGCACTCGTGGATGCCCGGCGCCAGCAATATCCCCTCGTGTGCAGAGATTCACCGCAATCATGACTCCGCCACTTCTCCGCCCTGTTCGCCATCACCAGTTGACTTCAACCGACTTCAACTTCAACACTGAAGCGCAAATGAAAACAGGTCAAAAGAGGATTACACTAACTAGATGCGCGCACAAACAATTACAGGAGGCGGAAAAGGAGTCCGGAGACAAAGCGACAGCACCCGCAGTGATAAGCCAATGAAACGATTGGAGGTGAACGCCGTGCTAAGTATATAGTTGCTTGTGCTGTTTTTGCTGCATTCCGCTCACCGTGTCCGACTACCATCATCTGAAAACAGGAGCTGACTGGGCTGCGGGTAGTTCTGGTATAGGCACTCGGAAGTTCTCTGCAGAAGCAACAACCGAGTCAACGACGTCGAAGTAGCGGCACCGGCGTAGTTATAAGTAGAACTGGCAACAACAGCAGCGCAATTCTGCCATCGCACTGGCCGTACGAACGAGCAGAAAAGGAAGACTAACAACCATCACAGCCACTTAGCCGTTGTGGCCAAAGAGTATCCATCGACCAGAGAAGAAGACGCGTTGACAGCTATAACCCGAAGGGTCGCTCGTTTTGGTCACTATCTGAATGTAACGGCGGTGACGGAAGTAGCAGTCGAAGGATCAGCGGCATATTACTAGGATGCGTGTCCTGACACTTGTCAACCACCGTCAGGGAGCGCTCGGTGCGGCTGGTGGCTCGCCGACTTGCTAACTAGCTACTTGCTTGTTGGTCTGACTGAAAAGATAGGATGACGCTAACCTACTTTGGATGGTGAATGCCGTCAATGCCAGCCTGCTTCAATAGCGTAAGACACCAACGCATCGTGGTCGCGCGAAGAATGGGAAAGCTACGGGTTTTGCCCTGTATGTTGAGAGGCAGCGGTTGAAACGATTCAAGTTCTGGGGCTGTGGAGTACATTGCATTGGCCGCTGTGTCCAGCACTTCAGTCCGATGGGTAGCGATGCCGCTAAATAGACTTAGCTCACGGCGGAATTGTGGCAGTGCGTGCACGCCAGTTCGCTGGACAATTCTGTCTTTCTACAAAACAAATACATGCGGACGGCAAACCGGGTTGACGTTCGTGGCGCACCTAGCGCCGCCTAATAGGCTCTTTTGCTACGGCCGATTGTGACGAAACGATGGATCGAAATGAAGAATAGTTAGCGACGGATACAACGCGCCCATATCGGTGGTTGTTTAGAAGAGGAGTTTAAGGGAAGATGAGCCGCTGGTACCCACAGCCACAATAACAGTGATACTGAGCGCTCGTCATAATAGACTCTTAACGGTGCTGAGTCTTGTGGATAACAACGCGGAAGGCAAGGAAAATCCATCGAAAGTAGTATGTACGTAATCGTAACTCGTTCGAGTGGAAGACTCGTTCGATTAATAGAATCGTAACTCGTTCGATTAATAGATAAACAATATTGAACCTGAACGCGCCAGATAAATGTTGGCTAGCCACTAACACAAATCTAAAGCGACACCTGGTAGCAGAACCGGACATAGAACTCGAACAATTTTCTAGGTACGAATACGAAGACGGTTCATAGCAGCAAGTTGTGTTTCGTACGTTTGGCTTTGTATAAGGTACTTGGCGTTTGCCGTTACGCAGCAGATGAAGGTGACTCTCGATTATCGTCAGCCACCTCAGCAAATACAGACATGTCGAAATACGCCGATCTAAAAAACCAGATAGTCTTTTCTATTCGCAAGTATCAAAGAGTACTCGTGCTTTCAACAAGCACATTGTCAACTGTCATTTAGGGTTTTTGATCGGTCGTTGTTCACTACGGTAAATAGGCCGATTTCAATTGAGGCTGTGATAAGCGTGATCAACGCACAACGACGATAACGTCTAGAAGTAGCAGGGGCGACGGCGGCGGCGGCGGTGGTGGTTTGTGGAAGCATTCGAGATTTAACAGGTGCAGCCAAGAAAAAAACGTAGCTGGTGCCGTAGTAACAAACAATGTCTGATTCGCTCAACACTCATGCGTTTAATCACTCATGGAAGATGTAAAAATCAGCGGAGTGCGGTAGCTTGGGCTCCGATCATAACTCAACCTAATTTCGCCCAGTGGTGTGGGGCAATTGCAAAGTCGTTGACAGTAACTTTCGGAACAGCCAATTTTCCGATTTAAAATAGCTATAAATGATACACATATCAAACAAAGGAGAAAATCTTCGAGACGTGACAAAAAACGGAGAGTGGTTGACTTCAGGTATGATGACCTACACCCGCTACCTCGGTAGCTGGCGTACATCAAGCACAAAAGATGCGATAATAATAATTATTTTCCCTTTACTGTAATAATGACCATTGCCGATATTGATAGCCGCGATTACTTGTTGCGATAAGAGTTCAGAGGAACATTCTTCATAGCTGTGCGATGGTGATTTACCACGTACAATTGGAGATCGCTAGGATTAGATAAAAGGCGGGCCACGGCGAAAAAAACGCAGCTATGATAAGGATTTAAAATGAGATATCCATGCATGCAGATGTCCGTAGAGAGAATAATTAAGAAATACTTCGTGCATAGTCGATTGGACGCTGACAGAAACACGGTTAATTAGATGATACTCCTTTTTTAAAAATGGAAAATTTTCAAAGGTAATGAGAAATGAATACATCCCTTCAAATTGTATCGTCCACTGCAATAATAATTAGCTTCCTCTATCAATTTTTTTTTTTTAAATAAACGGCTTTTCCTAGATCATTTATGTGTGAAATCGTTTCAAACGTCTCTCCTACCAGAAGAGACTACATCCGCATTCACATATTTTTTCCACTATGTCGAGTAGGAGTTGAAGGGATTGGACAAGCCGGCGTAGCTATCGATGATGACACATAGAAATCCTTAGTTCGTAACTCAGCAAACAGCAAAACCTTCACTCTATCCATTGTAATGAGCTATCAACTTCTTTTTACGTTCCCTTTTTTGAGTAAACTTACAAGTTCCAACATGCCTCATAGCAAACTCTCGTTTTTATTTACTTCCAGCAAAGGCAGGTCGGTCAAACGATCCGAGATACAAAACGGTTCGCTGCATTAAGGTTTCGCAAGACAAATGTAGTTGATAAATACTGATATGGACTCGTACTTTAACACGAATAGTCGTGACCTAACCAGCCAAGTGCTTATCTCATATCTACCTACGTCACGTATAGCTCTTATCGATATGTAGTTTTTTCTTCTGAATTAAGGCCTATAATCGCATTGTATTTTTGCTACAAGAATGTCCAAATTGGGTTCATATAATATCACAGCAGGAATTGCTTCCTAAAATTTATTGCTTACTAGGCTGTTGTGTAGTTAGCGTCTTGTCCGTATATATGTATATATAGTGAAAATACCAAGTGCTATTTCTGTCAAGCAATGCATACTTACTTGTCCAGCAATCAATACGACAAGGTTAGGTGACTAATGCTTGAATAAACAATTTAAGAAGTGTAAAATACATATAGAACCGTAACGAGAGCGAATGATAGGTTTCATTGGTTTGGTATGTCAACAATAGATAGGTCATACCTTTTTTTCACGCCCATATCGTCACTATCGGCCATTGTAACAATTTTCGACAAATGTTAAGATGTTGACGAGTCACGGCGACAAACGCTTGCTACTCTGTTCCCGGCTCGTTACTTACAAGTGGGCAGTAGGACGGCTAAAAGGCGATTCGTGCAACATTTTCTATGCACGCTCCTTGGCCATATTTGTCAATTTGGACAACTCTGCAGGCTCGGTATAAATCAAGTAAACGTACGCATGAGCGTACGTTTACTTGATTTATACGTAGAACTATTATTTCGAGAAATAGTTAAGGAATACTTGCGATAATCAGCAATAATAAAAGACGCTGTGAGTCGACGTAAACAACGTTATCAATCAAATCACCGTAGTAACAGCCCTGCCTGCAACGAGAACGGTGGCAGCAACAGCAGCTTGCGAAGCTTGAATATTGTCTAGAGCCTCGGCCGCGTCTGTCATCGCCATTGCCACATTACCCTACCGAGTGCGCGTGACGTCGAAGTGCCACGAGTAGCAACTAGCGAGTACCTATGCTATTTGGTCCGCCATACAGCGTCTGCTTTTATTTATCTACTTGCGAACAACCACCCCACCAGTTGAAAATACTTAGTAGTTCAAGGTACAGAGGCTAAGACCGGAATTGTTCGTTCGTTTGGCCAGCTGCTTGTTTGGCTGACCTATTCAAAATGATAAAAAAAAAACGTAAAAATAAAAGGTACGCTACGTCAGATTTGTGTTCACAATACGAAACGAGGTGCAGGCCGTGGAATCGGAGCGGTGCCAAAGGCTTGAGAGGAAAGCGATGGGCAATGAGATCGAATAGGATTTACCTTTCGCGATTACCGGCGCTAACCACTGCTGCCACCCACGTATGGTAGTTTGCTTAGAGGCAAACAGTAGCTAGTTGTTTATCTGGAACTTGGTTTTCGCACTAACCCGATTACCAGTTGACTCGGCGGGTAGCCACGCGGATGTTGATTGATAAGTCTCGCCAAATGTCGAAGGTTGGGAGTAGAGGTCACAGGGCAGCGCTTAGCCCGGGGGGCGAGCAAAGAAAAGGTGCGAAAGAACGTGATAGTTGTAAAGGCTAAATACCGAAAAGGCTGTCACGACGTAGCAGTTACGTAGTTCTCGACAAACAAAATCTTAAAGCGTCGAAAAATCCAACCGATAGCCGGGTCAACGCGCTGGGAAGGACAACTCTCCGCGTTTACACGTATTTTTAATTTTTCTCGTGAATCCACACGTGTAGACTCGCATGCAGTTGTATGTAAAATCCAGATCATTCTGGAACGGTTAAGGTGGCTGGCGACCTTTTCTTAATCTTGACAACTGATATTTAACAGCCGCAGCAGCAGGAGCAGTAACAGCGACAACGAAAGGCTATCAATAAAAAGAACGACTTTTGATTCTGTCCATTGTTTGGCGTTGATAGGCACAAAAGATGTCGCTGATACCCTTTCCGCTCTTATGTAGGTGTAAACTGACATTTAGAGTCCGCTGCACGATCCGGTTTCCCCTTCTTAGCAGCAACGGCATAATGGTCACAACTCGGAACTACTCTCTACTGTGCGCTAATCGCTTTACCAGAAACCAGACAGAAAAATAACAAGAAATTTGGTGACGAAAGACATAGAAATAAGTAGGCCTTTTGACATGCGACGTTGCTAACTTTTGTTTAATAAGTTCTAGGGAACGGTGGCAATGCTGTGTAGCACTGCTCCGCTCGTTGATGGCGGCTCACCGTTCATTGCTTTCCACATTCACAAAATGTCGTTCGAAGCGTTTAGGTACACATGGAGGCATTCGTACCCTCGGTCTTCACACAGTTCACCTCTCACAGCTCTCTATCAAGCAGCGCGTAATGTTGTTACTTGAAATGTTCGTTCGCCATAGCGAATAGGCCCAATGCAGCGACCGCATCTCAGGTAAGAGAGGTAGCGGCGCATTGGTACAAACTGTGAGTCGTTAGGTCGACCCGCAAGGCTATAGCTGTTGCTGTTTCAACATTTCTCGAACGGCGCAAATTGCCTGTTCACAGCTCGGAAATGATAAGGCTGAAACGGTTCACCTAACTTCAAGGCCGGTCTACCGGCTAGTTAACGAATTTAACAAAGAAACGCTGTCGGCGACAAAAATCCGCACAACAAACTATTGCTTGCGAAAACTAGCGGGTGTTTTTATTTTATAGACGAATAATCCATTCGATGCTGTTCAAGGCTAAGTGGAGTCTCTGTGGGGTCAAGTATATCTGAAGACACTAATGGCGTCCGTTTGTTTTCAATATTGTGTACATAGTTCCATACGTATATATATATTTGCTATTATAATTTTAATTGTACTTATAGTTATCTGTACGGCCATCCGGGATCGAGTGACCCGGTCCTGTACGGAGTCAAACAACTTCAGCTTATTATGAACACAACTACTTAACGTAATGACTCATGTAATATACCATTAAAAACTGCGCCGATCCCACTCGACCAGTAAACCGTCGCCGATATAGTGCTGCTAACATCATCGATGTCTAGAACAGTGGCGGTGTAAACACGTTTGCATTCGTATACGGCAGGAGAAAAAGAAGAAGGACAACAACGAATCGAGGAGCGCCAACAGTAACAAGGAGTACGATAGGATAATAGTAGTTGTCACGTCGAGCAACGAACGAATCAAAGAACGGCAAGAAGTCGCAGGTTAACGCGTCTCCTCGATTCTCCGTTTGTCTTTCCTTCGTTTGCTCTCTACATTCCAGTTATAATACAATCCCTTAAAACGCCTGAGAATCACTCAGGCGTCGAGCGGCGCCTCTGTAGGCGGCAGCGTCATTGAGAACGCGCGCGGCTTACAGCGGTCAATCTATAGAAATTATTCGACCGATCCGTCAATTTACCGCCATCGTCCGTAACAGCACTTGCCTAACGTGGCAAACCCTCTGCTATGAACGCGCATCCTACGCTGGCGCTACGTAATCGACCACTGAATCTGTCACATACTTGTTCTATTGGTAAGTATGTGTCGTACGATCAAAACAACCAATATCGACCGCTGCCGCGTCTGCTGCAACCACTCTTAATTGTAAATAGTTTCAATTACAAAAACGATCCATCCGCGTCGAGCCACAGCGTCCTATCGAGATGATGTTGGGAGTAGACTGGTGATAACGATAAAACCAATAACGACAAATGTCAGATAGAAGAAACTGCGCATTGAAGCTTAGCGTAATATTAAAATAGCTCATTATTTTATATAGACCTGAAACGAGGGTGTCCATTCTTCTATTCGATAACATAATGAACTCGCCTTGAAACGGGAACAGTTTAGAGACCCGTCGACATCAAGCAACGATTACTATAACAATCATTAAAAATATTTATAACCCGAATTGGATATTTAGGCGACAAAAAAATGGCTAAATAGGAAAAGTGGAATCACAACCGGACGTTCACAACAACCGTAACATAATGACTACCTTTACGGAGTTGTTAATGGCATCGCTGCAGCTGATGATGGCGGTGCTAGGATCGATGCCAAAAAAGACGGAAGCTCGTTAGCATCGTGCTTCTAACCCAAAATGTGTTGAGTTTTCCGTCCGGTATCGCTGCTAGGCATTCCATCAGACGGATCGTCCTCAGTACAAAAACGTGTCTACTCCCGGATTCGAACCCAGGCCAGCGCGTGTTTCCGGAGTTTAACAGGCAATCTCGAATCCTATAAAACAACTACATATCATAACAAGAAAGTGCGTTGATTTTTGCTATTGTGAGCCTTGGTCCTCTATCTGCTCCTGTCGTCATGCGCCATGACGAGGCAGCTACGTGGAGGCGTTTCTAGCCGGTCAGGGGGAAATTCGGCGCAAAAGAGGCTGTTTCCGAAGAATGTGTGGATGCTACGCTGTCGAGACGCTCCAGTGCTCACCTACTTACAGCCAAACAATGGACATACGACGCGCCACACACAAATAACGCAACCCGCTATTCACTAAGCGGTCGGGTATTCCGGTTCAAAATAGTGCAAGGGACGATTGGCGATAGTCAGCTAGCTTATTACGGTAGCCAGCGGAAGACGTGAACCGAGAACGGCCGTTACATTACGGAAGTAACCCGTAGTTTCGGAATAAGTAAGCGGACGGGATAACTGTCGCTGTAGCAATAACCACTGTAAGAGTCGAAGTAATGCGATGACAAAAGAAAGCTGCCATCGGTACTCGAGACGTCCGACGACATGATTTGTACGTTGTTAGCGAAGAGCGTGCTAAGGGCAAGGATCGCGTTAATCCGATTATCAAATTGTTCAAATAGAGCTGTTTCGTACTCGTATTTATATCATGTAAGACGCTTCTAACCGACATAGCAAAATATGGCTACTCTATAGGTGTCTGACGGTAACCAATTTAGCCCACTGTCATGCTTAACATGAGAAAATTTTAAACGTAGACTTCGATAACGTTCGTGTGTTTTGCTTTTCCTACGAATCGTCGTACGATTCACTCTCCGTCCACCTGCAGCACGTCAGGAAAAGACTGAACAGGAACACAAAAGGGGATCGAATCTGTCAAATCAAACTGCTCAACAGTTGAGTTTACTAAAACAGAACGGCAATACGAAATTATCAATTTTCGATTTCAGACTAGAGGTACACAGTCTATGTCCTTCGTTCCGACCTGTCAGAAAGGGACAATGATGGAAGGAGTCGAATGCTGGGAGGGGACGCAGGTGGTTTGGTTCGATTTTCAATGTACCTTTACGCCAGTAGTTTATTCTCCCTGTTCCCACTTCTGATGCGCATACGCGACAAGATAATGAAAGAGTACAGCTCGTAGAACTGCCCCTGGGATTTTTCTGGCGAGAAAATTTTGCCGCTGGTCTAAATAATCCGATTAAGATAGATAAGAAGCAGGGAGTCCGATCGTCCCATGGATGGTCGGCTGGCGCTGCTGTAAAACTCGCGATGAGATCAAGGAGTCGGAAACAAAGAGCACCGACTATCGGAATAACTTAACGATTTGGAAAGACCCATAACTTGCTGTTTTAAATGCGTTCAGTAAAAAAGGTGTTGCGTAACGATGATAAGTACAGCAAAAAAATTGAGTCGTAAAGCAACGCATAATTAAATAAAGAAGGTAAGGAAAAAGGTTGACAAATGAATTCCAACTAGGGGCCGAGATATTAACTTGACGGCTAGAAAAGGCTTTTGCGGAATTGGTCGATAGATGTATTACCAGAATCATTGTCGTCACTTACCAACGAAAACTACGTTCTTTTGGCTTGGGAGATGACATGGGTCGCCGAGCGATGTCGTAGTTGAAGCGAACAGAAGTAGAACTATACTGAGTACGGGAGGGCTCAGCTGGCGTAGCTCGCGTGTTGACCTGCCCATCTTGAATAGCTGGCGTCGATTAACGGGCTTCGACGACTTTGTGTCGATTAACCTAAAGAAAAACAAAAGTTATAGGGGAAATTAGTAAAGAAAACTATGGAAATTATCAATGCACTAATACTACCTTCCAACATTTACAAAAATCGTGTTATTATTACTGTTATCGTCGTTACCTGCTCCAGCTGGATCTACAAACATTTTTTTTTGTACAGCTTTGCAATTCTAGTCAGCTCTGCATCAGCAGTCTGGTCAGCTCTATATTTATATTTTACTTTTCCCTGGATTCACATGTAATCTTTTTTTTTTTTTTTTTATTTTTAGTATTTACAAAGTGAAAAGAAACGGCACTTTGGTAGTTTTTTTTTTAATTGATTTCCACCAGCCCTTGTGCACGACAAGTGGTTACAGTCGTCACATGTCTGGAGAGTATTTACACGCAAGCCTGAGCATAGGCAGTTACTTAACTGAAAACATATGATAAACAGTAGTTTTATATACATATGTATGACCATTTATATGTACGATCAGATAACAGAAGCATGTTTGTGGCATGGGACGCTATAACTAAGCAGGCCAGCGGAAGGAGCTAAATTGTAGGAAAGCGGTCCATAGCTAGTTAGTTGCTCAGACATCCGCCTACGCAGTTATAGTGCCTATCGCACTCTACTGAGTAAGCTGAGATTCGGTCTTATCGATTCGTGTCGCCGAAGAGCAAGAAATATACTATTTTCTGACATTTAAGCGAGAACCCATTGTACACCTCAGTCTCCATATCCCACTCCAGCGTTTTTCAATTATCGCTAAAAACGAACCTAATGAGCCAATCAGGAAGGAACATTCTTGTCAACTATCGCGCGTTAATTTCCTCATCCACTTCTATGCGGTTTACCAGAACACGAGCATTACTGCTACCGCTGCAGGGGCTGTGGTGCATTTATGAACGAACAAAAGTTGTGCGGGAACCCAACGTTACCAGCATAAGCAGTCTACACAATTGACAATCCGTAAATAAACACAAACGTGTTTTAACGCTAAATAAACATGGTAAGTACGAGCCGCCATCTCGATCGGATAGTGAATACACACCGTTGGGATGTTGTTGCCTCCATAGAGCATCTCGAAAGGAGATCAACGCCTCTACAACATGGGTTATTGTTCGTTCTCACAAGTCCCTTCTCAAATCATAAATTGATTGGAAGCGCACAGCTGGGCATTAGATTTCAGTGAGGGTGGTAGACAGTTTCAAAGAAGTTTAGGAATGCTAAGTATGTACTAGAATGAACAGAAGCAATTTTATCAAATTGCCGATTTCGCATGCTTATGTAGGTAGCTGAAAATTTATAATTATTTGGTACTTCTCGCAGTTACATCATAACTGCATCAATAAAGTTGCCCTTCAAGTTCCTCGTCGCTTATTCGTCATGCACTATATTCAAAGAAGCTTGAGAAAGCGTCAGGTTATCCCTCGACGTCGCTTGCCTACGTTGCACCAACTAATGCAGTGCTTTGCCAATGGCTATTACTTAAGTTATCGCAAGAGACGGAACGGGTGTCCGAATATAATACCTATACTGAAAGAACATACGTCGAGCAGCAAGAAAGAGTAGTCTAGTTACATATCCATATAGGTTGTAGAATCGTTCATCATCTGTACAATTAATGACCAGAAGGACCTCAGAGAACGCTATAAACAAAACGTTTATCAGCGCACAAACAAGCTATGACAACAGGCACAAGGTACTATTTACAGCAGCTCTATTTGCCTTTAACCGGTTTAAAGAGTAGTCATGCGCGATTCGAGGAAAATCCTCATTATCGCCAGCCAGACACATAGCTTTACTTTATATTGGTGGATCGTATCTTAGAGTTTCTATTTTTTCTTCCTGTCCTGTTACGTAGTCGTTATACAGCGTTGAATCACCATCCTGTCACCCGTTTGTCACCACTTTCTTGACAATGTCACTAGATGATGTGATAGTGATAGGCCTCACTAATAGAGGGGTGCTCTCGGACTTATTCCAGCTAGACTTACTCGAGGAGTAGAAATGCAGGTCGGCATTCTGGATTGTTTCATTTTTTCTTCTCGTCCCCTTTTAGTATGAATCTCTTGCCAGGCGCGCAAATGGCATACATCGCACGACACATGCTGTAGGACGTGTCTAGCCAACAGTCAACGAGTGGTATGTCATGCTAACAGTTCGACTCGAGTAATTTTTCTAGTACAGGTATCGTTCGGAGTGGATCTTCTGCGCTGCTCGGTTGTGGCAACGCCAACTAACGCCACCTGAGAATAATTCACCTTAAGGGACGGAGGCAAGGTCGACAAGCATCCTCCATCTAAATGCTGGCTCTAAGCTGAGGCCAACTCGGCCATCAGTCACTTCTTAGCACGCAGGAGCCATGTCAGAATCGATGACTATATACCATAGTCGAGCTTCTATTTAGCATAGAGACAGCCGGTTGCAGACGCGACAAAATTGTTAGCGCTGTCAGCAAGTTCATGCTTCTGCGCATTGCTCGGGATATTTGCCGAGGTAAGTAGCTCCATTTCTGTTTTGGTTTTGTTATGTGCAAATCACAACCCGGCACTATATCATCATCACGGCCCTACTCTCTCCTAAACTCTTCGCATGGACGCAGAAACGTCTGCTTCGCTGTTTCACTCTCAACGTGCAACCCACCATATGGACCACGTGCATTCTTCCCTAAAATCGGGCTCTAACAGCGTCATAATAAACACAGCGGTTTGAAATGACTTAAGCTAACTCAGTCAGCTTGAATTGCGTCACAGCCAGTAGGCACCTGCTACCTCCTACCCTAGCTGCTGTTGTCGCTACACAGGCAGTTGTCGTGTAGAGGCTTGATAAATGAGACCACCGTCGTGCGATGGTGCTTGCTGGCGAACGACTTCAAGGAACAATCTCTCTCATTTGGTTGGTCATTTTCGTCGACTAAGGAGATTGAGCGTACAGGGTATTTGGAGCAGTGATTGCAAGAAGGCAATGTACTCTGAGATTAAGCTAGCTCAGCCCCTTTTTGTCTTCTTGAACAGCTAAAGACTTCCCTTTTGTCTAAGTACTCTGCTTCGCACAGCTATGGAGAACAGAGTTACGAGAGCATTCAAAAAAGGGTTACATTTCGCATGCGGCGGATACTAGCTACGTGAACACGCATACATGAGGGCGGACATAGGCAGGTATGAAAGAAAATACAGTTGAATCTATGCTGCTGCTTTTGCAGGAAATCCATCAACGCTTGACGTCAATGATCAATGGGGTTGTGATCTGTGTCGAAAAATAATTACAGGGTCATTCTGCTACTCAGCAATATGGGAACTGCATGGTCGTCGCGCTGCGAACCGACACGCTTTTGCAGGTACTAAAGATTTTTCCTTGGAGAAGAAAATTTTGGAGATGTAAGGGGTAGGCCTAGGCCAGCTCTGGCCTCACGATATTGCAACTCGGTGGGAACTACCGTTAATTGCAAATAAGCAGAGGCGTGTGGGTTAAAGCTTAAGGCGATACTAGCTAGCAGAAGCTTTCCAAAGTTCTTCTGAAGGATGTCAACGAATACCGATACACAGAGGATTGCGGTAGTTACAAAGGACAACGTTAATGAGGATCCTAAGATGAACAGTAACGGTTAGAAAAGACAATGATATTCGGGATAAGAACAGATATTAGTAATAATTGGGGGTAGCGACAAAAAGTTGGCCTCGGGTTGAGGAAGAAGAGGGTGGAGGGACAACCCCTTTGCCCGGTGGGTACACACATATATATATATATATATATGCGTTTCCCTCCCGCGCAATCTGTCACAATCGTTTTAACACACACGACAAATTTCAAGGTAATCGAATTTTGTACGCGAACTAAATGCCGTTCATATACTATACACCTCTACGTGTGCAGATTGAAAAGGATGAGGAGACTTAGCGAGTAAGGGGTACATGTGCACAAACTGAGGTCTGTTTGAAGGATCACCACTACGGAGGCAAATATTTTTTTAAAAATTCACATTTTAAAAAACCAGCTTTTTGAATGTTCTTGGCTTCATATAGCTGTATTTTTCCTTTTTAACACCAGAAAACTCATGGCGTAATGTATGTGGCGTATGTAAATGAAGCTTTTATGTATAACGCCTGCAGAGGGGTGATTATTTACTGACGAAATGATGTAAATAGACCGGTGCACATCCATAAGGCAACAACTGATTATCATGTTGTAGCGCATGCCTAGGTAATTGAAACGATAATGATAACAGAGACGCGATCTTATTAGAATAAGGTGCAGTTTCTAGGTAGCAGTTATGTTATCAGTTAT
>NW_019214079.1:218038-220361 GCF_002532875.2 Varroa jacobsoni | reverse complement strand
ACATATATGTATATTGTCATCTATGTATGGGAAGCCTTGTATAGCAAGTGCGGAATGGTCCATAATGAAAATCGATTCACAGTTAAATGTATGCGAGATAATATCTTGATTAGGCTATATCGTACTAAAAATGTTATCAACTCAATGACCGGCTTTGATTTTTGGCCCGTCATGAGGTACTCCAGCCTAATCCTTTTGTTTATCTCTAAAATTTGTCCTAAACTAAAATAGGCCTAGTATAATCTTACACGAAACGCAGAACCTGCCGTCAGACACATTTGCCGCTTTCGAACGCAGCTCTTACTTAATTAAGAATTAAGAAATTACTCAATCTCAGCGTCTCTCGTTAATGGCGCCGTTTCGCAATTTGGCCATGTAATGCCCTTCATATTTAGCGTTTTTACCCCGATTTCTGAATTGAATCTGCTTATTTTGTACGGTCAACAGCCAAAGAACAAGCATTGCCTGTGGTCGCCCACGAACACTGTTGTATGGTTTCGTGGCCAGGGGAAGCCAGTTTACATGGACACCTATGTTTCTGTTCGATAAATTCGCCTAATATTTTTATTTTTTTTTTTGCTGCTCTTACAACTAAGCTAACATCTTGTATGAATTACGCAGATATTGATTATAAGTACGCCACAATACACCTCCATGATTTATTGGATGTCCGCAAAATGCCTTCTCCCCCCAACTGAATTCAATTTGGCCTTAAGGCAAACTTAAAATATGCAAGCTTTTACATAAAGCTTTTCTTAGCAACTTTCTGGCATTACCGTAAAATACTGGAATTATTTCAGCCATTAAGTATGAGACAATTTTTATTGTAAATAGATATAGTTTACAAGGCGGCTTGGTAGTAGAATCCTTTTGACCTACATCTTCTCCAAAGGCCTTGATTTTCCATGTTGAGGCGACACTACGCTCCAACGAGTCCCACTTGACTAATTAGGACAGGCTCGACCATCTGCATTGAAAGGCGTTTCCTCATTAGAAGATGTCCAACTTTATATCTGAAGTGCTATGTGGAATATCAAAGCTGCCCCTCACTTAATCATCAGTTAAGCCATTCCGGGGCCTGTCCATTCGGTCGAGATAGTATTTCATTGCAACACTGCTTGACGCATCAGAGCCTAACTTACCATAATAGTACAGCCAACTTCCATTAACTCAACTTCAACACCATAATGGCCGCATCCCACCTTTAGGAGACGTAATGACATTTTGTACTTTTGCAACCAGAAGGAACTTTTACAAGAAACACTAAGCGATTGCAAGAATTAGATAGAAGCAAACTCCTGACTCAAAAAGCAGACTGCTGGTTTATCTGGATTTTCGTCAATGAATTAAATCGGAGGTGATACTATTGTTATCCGTTCTATTAGAGTAGGACGCTCTGTGGCGTTTTGGCTAGGTGCTAGTATTAGCGGCTGATTCTTGCACCAATTTCTATTTTGTTTAAATCGTTCATTCAGTTCCTATGTACGAAGGTATAATATAATGTCCCTCATGGCAATGTATTATTATTTCTTTTCAAAATCGTGTGGTCAGAGCAGAAATGAAAAGACTGGATCAGGTAGGGAAGCAGAGCTATATTAAAAGACCATTTTGAGGACGCCCATAAACCATGAGATATTTTATAGGTCCATGAATGTCGAGGTGAAAAGTAAGCCATTTTATTACACACTCTATAGTTTGTGCCACTATAAATAAAACCACTATGAACTTCCAAATATTATTTCAAGAACTATTATCAGGCAAGGTTACATCAAACAACCGGCTCCTAAATATAAAAGTATTGAGTTTTTCCCGAAATCGAAGGTAAACCCTATTTGTATATTTCTAAAATTCCTAGGGAAACGCTTCATCAGAAAACGGTCACAAAGTTTTTATTTTTACTAAGATAATCGTTGTGAAATCTATCGTTCGCCGATATCTGTGCTCCCTCCCAAATAGAGCGGATCCGTTGCGCAACAGACCGTCCGCGTAGCGTGAGCGGCAAGACGTGTCAGAATCATCCAGAAAGTTAGGTTTTGCAGGATCAAGCAGTGCCTCAAATTTCAGGCCAGTTGTACTATTCCTAGCCAAATTTAAAAACGAAGAACTGAACCGTTAAGATGAAATGATTGAATTGCTAAAATCAAAGCTCAATTACTATAATTATTATCTACTCAGTTTTCGATTTGTGAATTTGCCCTATTACCAGAGGCATTTTTGTTGTTTACTCACTTGAAATGGCTAAATATATTATATTGTAACATGTCAAATTAGACGTTTGACGCAACCGTGCATTTATATATAAACTAAAGTTTCATATACTATA
>NW_019214079.1:165497-217938 GCF_002532875.2 Varroa jacobsoni | reverse complement strand
AAGGTAAATTATCACTAATAACAACGATTGTCGAGGTTAGGTTCACTACAGTATCTCTTGTTCGATGTTACTCTTGGCCTCAGACGCAGGGCTTTGTTCTAGTTAGAATTATATGAGTTTATTTTTGTGACTGTCGCAAGGGTTGCTAGGTGTACGTCTAACCCAGGAAAATAAGCCCGCCGGCCACAATATCGGGAAGGAAAACATCCTTGTTATTCCGCTACTATCAAGTATCAATACCTATAGCGTAACACCCGAAGGTCTTTTTTATAGTTGAGAAATAATATTATACCAATTGTTGTCTTTTAATATACCGTTAAGCGATACACTTGATCTGATTTGCTTTTGTTTTGGGAAAGCACAGCCCCTGTGTAGAGTATGTAAATATTAGGTAACATATAGACAATTTTTTATACTCAGATCATATATTCAGAAGCCGTAAGTAACATTGAAGGATAGCAATTCAAGAACTAAACGCTTAACTTTCGATATGGAGCCTACGATTCTGCAGTTCAAGAGAGGGGATCCGCCAGATAGATTATCGTCTGTTTGAATTAAGTAGATATCTTTGTATCTAAGTTAAACTAACATCTACTCTAAAACGATCGTATATTTTATTAATAGTTAAACAACTGATATTTGAGGGCGCCACCTGGAAGTGATTCATAGAAGTTCGAAAGCGATCCCGGTGGCTGAAGTGGGGATTGTCTTGTAAGCCACACTGGCACTTCAAGGTTCAGTTTGAAGCCTTTTCAGGACAAATTTTTGAAGACATTCCAGGATAAATTATCCCGTGACCAGGCCCACACATGACCTAATGCTTGCCGATCGTTTTCGGGGCTCCCGCCTAGCTTTTATAAGCAGCTTGAATATTACTGGGCAACTAAGGTAGGCAATCGTAAAAATCGTACCTTCTGGCGAGGTAAGGTTACACAACTTTGGCAGCAGCGTTGATTGTTCAGGTTGGCGCAAAACAATACTCGGAGCAATTGACACGCGAATATTTCGTACAATTCTGTAAAGGTCAAACGCTTGCATAAGGTAGGGGTTTAGCGGGGTTATGATGAATCGGATTTTCTTGATTAACTTGTTCCGTTTTGGTGAAATGCTGCGCGATGCGTAAGCTAATACAAGTCTAGGTTTTGAATAGGATTAGGGTGAACAATGAGCGCAATACTAGAAGCGTTCGTTGACTGCCGGGTTGAATATAAAAGTCTAGCTGCAATGTAGGATCTTAATAGTGTTCATTATATTTTCGTTTGTTTTTTTAAGTAGTTCATCGAATTGGTAATCCAACTTTGTGTATATGAAATAATCATTATTTTTTTCCTCTTCTATGTTGAATCCATTTGAGTCTTCCTTATTTATGAATGTAGGGTAACGTTGAAGTCTTATCTTAAACTGTAAAGCTGTATCTAGCTTGTATGCTTACGACTGCCCTGTATCTACATGTTTTGAAAGCCAACGAACACGCCTATTTTCTGACTTCACAGCTTGACGTAACTGCGTTCAGCGGAGTGTCGTTTCTTCCGCAACGTTTCAATACAGGACGTAAGAACTGTATTGCCGTCTACACTCACACATGTACCCATATAAGCGCCGTTTTGAATTGCTCTTAGCAGCCAAAAGCCTACAGATTCACGTGGTTACGTTCACTTGGCCATTTCGGTACCTAAACGTGGCCGTTATTACCGCTTGTTGTGCACAGTGAGCAGTATTAGCTTCAGTGGGCCAGCTATATGTAAGTTCGTGATGTTTTTCAAAATCAGCCACGTCTGATGCCACGAAAACGAGAAGTGAATAGAAAAACGAAAATAGAAGGTCAGAGTACCAATCTAATCTGGCTGGAATATCTTTGGTGAACACTGCAGCCTTTCGGTACAAACTTTCGCGACTGGCTCATGGCCTACGGCTGGTCAAACGTTCGATTCCTTAAACATTTAAGCGAGTTGTAAAAATCGCTGAGTCTCAAAGGAAGATTGAATTCAGGGCTTCATTATTGCAAAATTGCTGCTCTGCGCAGCCTGAAAAAGGTGGTTGTCGAAACAACTTCGGAAGCTCGTACTCGTTTTCATAAATTTAGAGAAATCGATCTATAAGTTATCGATATAGCAAATGACATGCTTGTTTGTTAGACGTATGTAAGGTTAAATCCTAATGGGCCCAACCACTAGCTTAGAGTCTGAATAATCGGCAAACTTAATGCGTACGTCAAGGCAAAATACTAATATAACACATAACAACTTGGAACTAATCGTCTATGCAAAGTAAATGGCCCTACTAATGGCTGACTATTATGAGTCATCTTGCGTGAGCAGGAAAACGAGTTTTATCGCGACAAATAGGTAAACAGAGTCTTTCGATGAGTATTACTTACATGGCAGACAATAGTTTTAGGGGCGGTAGGGCTTATAAAATGATTTTGCTTATTCAAAATAAATGGTTACCATCGGCAAGACAGAAAAATAGAAAAAACGGGGTTTAGACAAGTAGCTCTGCTGAACTACTTAAATACGTTCTTCTACACATCAGTACAATACGTTCAAGCTAATTTTCGTTAATTCGAATATCTAAAGTCTATATAGAATATAAAGTAAACAACATACAAGGCTGCTGCTCGGAAGTACGTCACTTCGTGTACATGGTACCTACATCAGCACATGAGAACTGAGTGCAGAAAAGTGATGATGCTATGTCGATACAAGTTATTGTATTTTATTCCCCATACTTCCAAGTTCGTTTTGAATGCATGAAGCCTACGCTTCAAACGGGTTCAGGCTGTGTTAGAGGGAATTAATCATGGTTCCTATATGAGTTGCAAAATACTCGATTCTCGTAGATCTTAATGTTAGCTGTCGTTCGGGCAAATAGTCCCTGTCCTGCCTTGCCTCCTAAATATACCTCATAATACTTATAGTAGACATCGCGCCGAACACTACGTCACCTTCGACCCCACAGATTCGAATCTGAACTTAATAATAACTTGCTTGTCGAAGTGGAAAGCTCCTACGACCCCGAGGAGCTGTACCATCGACGGTGCTCCTGGGTCCCTTTAGACTTACTGCATACTTCTTTCTCGATCGAATAATAAGTTCTAGGTGCATTTCATACAAACGTCGAAGCAATGTTTTTTTATTGGCGCAACTTAAGTCCCGATCTTATCTAACGTTTATTAACGGGCCGATTGTTAGCCAGTGGGCGCATCTGCAATATCCGCCTCTTACAAACAATTGTCGCACACTATAATATAGTGTATATCACATTGATAGTGTATTTCACCTAGATTCAATGATTGTTAGTCTGAATCTAAGCTTGAGAAACGAACTTGAACTTCTATTATGCTTCGTCGTTCGAAGGTTTACTTTTAAGAGTTTATGTTACCCGACACGATGCGCTGTACATACAAACAGAATTTATTCACTACGATCTCGTAGGATAAATTATGGTCTACTGTTTATCAAAAATAGGTCGTCGTTTGAATGTGTTTAAGGTTCCATTCAAGCACTATGTGAATCTAATAGATTTAAGCTCCCGAAAAACTATCAGTGGCAACTCCTAGCCAGAAGTCTATGTCGTCGCCACGTTTATCCTTGAAAAAAAGCAATTCGTCGTCTATCAGTACCTTCCTTCGAATTAGGAGCGACTTCCGATCTCCTAATAACAGCTCTGTACTTATTATCGGCTACTATGCTTTACTGGGTAAATAGCAAAGCAGTTGGTTCGAGATCACGTCCAATCCCTCTTATTTCTGCTGCCGGTAATCCATTCAAGCTACGGTCGAAGAAAGAACAACATCGGAGTTGTTACTTACTATCGCATCACAGAGTCAGCACGTTTTGCCTGAACAGATGAATCGATTAGGAACTCGCTATTACGAACGGTCTTCTAGCGGAATTTTGATGGTCAAATAAATTCCGGTAAGGCTAAGGACAACACTAGCGCCTACGTTTTTTTCCCGCGTGACGAAGATCAGCCACGTTATCGGACCCATTGCGATTGAGGACCGAAAACCCAGAGCGACCGAAATGGTTGGATATTTGAATATGATTAGCTGTGGCTACTTTAGGCAGATAGAGCTGAATCACCGAACCTACCCTCTGAGGCACAGACAATATAGCTTGGACCAGAATTAATATTCCCGTTTGTTCACACAGTCCGCCCCAGTTACTGCTAGAGGGTCGCTTCGGCTCGGTGAGCAACTTCAGTCACAAAATCCAAAGGAATCGGTTTATCCCACCTCCTCAGAGGACGATGGTGGTGATCAACGAGCACATATAGCCTGGCTTAGCTGTCAGTTAAATTACAGTGCTTGTATCGTTTGGTAACTTATTACATACTATTGGTACAAGACTCGTATACGAGTATATGGTAAGACACAAACAATGTCTGACGAATAAGTATCACAATTAGATAATATGTCACACTATAGATGACAGACGCACCGTCGTCTGCAATTAAGTAGACCTTCAAGATCCTTCTTGCACTCAAAAGAAGCCGTCTGGCCAACTTATCTTTCCTCTTCTCTAGAAACTTCATAACTCTAAAGTATCGTGTGGCTAGTATAGCCTTATTGTAGAATGTTTGATTACCTGCTATTGCATGGTATCTTAATGGACGAGCTTAGTCCAGTGGGCTTTACGAAACGGTCGTACAAATGCTGGCTCCGTTGCGTCCATTCACGCGTTGGGTATAGCTATGGCGTTTGTGCGCTACTTAGACTAGTGGAGATTGAGAAACCGAGTCCTGTTTAATCACTTTGACGGTAGCCTAAAGGTGAGAGCTAGGAATACTCCTCGGTGTGACTAACTGAAAGCAACGGCAGACAGTATGAACTAGAGAAAATGTATGAAAGTCTCTAAAACGAGACCGTATTATTGAAATGATTTATTATTTTTTTTTATTTGTTATTATCGCATGATTAAAAATTGCCAATCCAGCTGTAAAAAAAAAACTGGCAATTTTTGGGGAATTGAACGGGGGAATCTACCGAAAATCGCTCCCACACATTTGCATCGTATGATCGGTAGATTTAACCGACGCAGTCAGTGCTAAATTCTTATTGGACATAATTGATATTTTGAAATGACGATATATTTTGTTTACTAAAAGCTCGTGGTACTACAACGCAGCATCATCTGCCAGAAACTCAGAAAGTTTGCCATGTTTTAAACAATGCGGAAGAGTTCATGTATTTCAAGGTAATGTTCTATCATGAATCCAACTTGGTTAGAACTACTGAACTGGAAAAAGTTGACACTCAATTAACTCACATACGTTGATAATATTAAATTACCGCTACGATAAAGAGAAACTGGACTTAATACTGCAAGAGCGTATACTTCCGTTGACTCACCTAGGCGGAGTAATATGTAGCACTCGAAACGTTACAAATACGTAGTTCTATAGTTTTTTTTTTCCAATGCACGGTCGAAAGTTTCATTTAACTATTCGAAATCGTTTATGTACGTCGCTGCATTTTCATGCATTCGATACGCCTTCGTCTACCTATACAACTAATCAAACCACTTGCGCCCCCTACGTGCTATTGTTTTTCTCTAGCCTACCAACTTGGGCGCCCTACATGCGAACAGCAGGCCTCTACACTCTCATGTTAGTAATATTAAAGTGGACTTACTATAATACGGGATGAAGTGATGGCTTGGAGCACTAAATCTCGAATTGAAAAAAATCAAATGGGGCTTGCTCGTTCAGACCTCGTCAGCGCCATAAATCTATTTGCGTATGAACGATCAGAGGAACAAGGTAAAGATACAATTATTTTATGCATGGCATATTTATTGAGAAGCACCTTATTACGGCTCTCCGCTCCACATGGATATCATTTCGAGGCAATGGGCGCATGTAGCATATTGACGCTGATTGTGTAGTAGTACATGTGTGTCGCGACAAGCTACACACCCTTACAAAATGTCGCGGGCTTTCAGCTGAGACCGTTGGGAGAGAAGGAAAGAGGGAGGGAAAGCGTTGGTGTCAATAAATATAATTAACAATAGGAAAAGACAAAAAAGCGGATAACAAGGCAAGTACTACAAGACACATTGCAGATCAGAAGGGCATTGCTACGAAATTGTCTAACATCCTGTCGAACAAATCTATAGAAAAGTTTGCATATAACCACAATTTAACATCCTCGGTATATAACTAGGCGATATTTGCATTTCAGCGATCATGCTAAGGATTCAATAAAGCTTTTAGTTAGATCATTTTAGAGTTGAAAGTATATCAGCTGCATATGGCTAAATGCCTGCGAAATAAAGGCTAAACAACATAATGATAACGCATTATCATGTCCAACACGAGGATTTTTCCATTTATCTAAAAAACCACAATACTTGGGAGTTATTATTGACTCTATCGAAAGCCTTCCTTAGCATCAGCCTGCGTAGCCTATGCCACAGATAGCTTTTAAAGAAGAAGCGACGAAAATCTACTATGGTTGTTAAATTGTCGCGTGGCTGTAAACTAGAGCAGAAAGACAGCGTAAACACGCAGGTACGGCATGTACTATTTTATACATGCCGTATGTACGGCAGTGACCATTCTATCTAGTAAGCGATGCAAATCTTCTTGCGTACGTTGTTCATATCGGAGTACGCGTATCACAAACACTAGGGTACTCTTCTCAAATCTAAGTACTCATATTGGAACACACTATTGCTAAAACAGAGGTGTGCGGATGTCTGGATGACCCCAGGGATCAAAAAGGGCTACCATTAGTTCCTTGTAAAAAAAAAAAAACTCTGTACGAAAGCTCTAGCATCCAGGTAGAGCACTAAGAGCCATAGAAACGAATTATATTTCATAGTTAGTACAGCCAGTCTAACTACATAGAATTCTCTTTTTTACATCTATAAAAGAGTATAAACATAAATATGAAAGAAGGACCGCTACAGGCTCTGATAGCAGCGGATATGCCTGTCTAATGACCACAAGGTTCCGGGCGCGAAATATTTCGTCGCCTGAAATTAAGCGTAAATAAAATAGCCTCACATCCGGAAGCATTGCGGCTAAGACTGCCATCACTTTAGATGACTGTTTCGAACGTAGACCGTCATCATGTGTCCTTAGGTTTGGTTGGCAAATATCGCAATTTCTAACCATTACAATTTGTAGCAGACGACAGAACATACACGCTGCGTGCACTTCAGTAACTCAATTAGCAGCCATAAAACGAAAAACACCGAAAGCAATTTTACTATGTTCGGTCTATTATTGTAGTCTGTCAAATCACAATCCCTAACGTAGCAATTATTCCCGGGAACATAATCTTTGAGTTTGTTAGAAGGAGGAACGAAAATTAACTAGTCTCCTAGATTCTCTCTGCTGTATATATAGGAAAAATCAAGTAGTCCTAGAAAGAAACAACTGCGATGCGATATAATTATTACGACCGGATAGATAGTATGGTTATACGCTAATATAATACGGCTCCATCGTTTTCCTTCAAAATCTATACCTAAGAAGAGAGTGTCACCTCTGCAATTGTCTGTCATTTCATTGTATTAACGTCCGTATATACAGGCGACGAATGCGCGCGGTCAGCCGCCTGGTAGCATCTGGCTAGTCGAGGAATATAATTCACCAGATAGGGAACGCACACGCTTTGAGGGTCGACCATCGTTGCGTGATGAAACGGGTAAAGGCTAATTGAGCGAGTGTTTGCTGGCTTGAAGCGAAAGAAGCTCGGTGGGGCCGGAGTGGTAAAGGTTCATCAAAAGAGCCCTGCGAGATGAAAATGCTGTGTAAGACCAAGATTGGATGGAAAGTCAGGATGCGAACAGGGAAGGGACTCCTATCCTTTCCTACTTAACAGTTCGACAGAATCATCACTTGATGCTGTACAAAGACGCGGCAAAGAAGCCACATACTTAAAAACCAGTCAAGCTACATTTCCTAAAAGAGGCCGCGCCGTATGGACGGAACAGCTGTACTGCTTTCTGTTTTTGCTACGAATTCCTGTGCCACACGATCGCGAGCCAATACGCTGGATTGACTCTGGACAGGACCTACATTTCCTTGCCTACTGCTTAAACATATTTCCTACATTATTTACAATTCAAACAATTTTCAGTAAGTAGTTGTTTATGTAACTCTTTTTAAAAATTCAAAAAATATTTCTTTAGCCACAGTCGATACAACGAAGTTTATAGAGGGACTTTCGTCTACGTTGAGTAACATATAAGACATTTTCGCGTTTTTCTCCGACAAAAAAAAATTGTGTACCTTTGTATGCGATACACTTTTCGTTAAAAACTAGTAACACGTAAAAACGTAATACCAGTAGCCAGTTCCGCTTCCACCTAGAACAAAGGGTGACAGGAACCGCGCAGATTTGTACGTCGATTCGAGGACTGAGGCTTTAATAAATCCGATTAGGAGAAATAAACTTTTAAACGTATATGTTTACCGACTTTTTGAACAATCAGGATTTCGCCAACGACGACTGTGAAATGACAATCATTATTCCCGTCCTGGGGAGCTGTGATTTTTCAAACAAACTCAAAATTATAAACAACTACATTTGGAGTGAAGAAAAACAGACGTTTTTACATACTTGCTTCGTATATATATATATTTTTTTTTATTATGGATTCGCTGTACGCTTTGAGGAAGTAACAGGAAACACTCGGAAAGTTCTGTTATCACGGAACGGACAAACTGGGTGAGCTTATCACTCAGAACTTCTGGTTAATTATGAGAGCGGATTTTGGAGAGCTGCTTTAGATCGGAATAAGAAGCATATCTGCTAATATAGTGAAACATTGGAACAAGTTTTATCGGGGCCCGAAATGAACCGACTAACGACGTAGGACTCAAGCGATAAGTTCGTTCTAATTGGAATCGTTTAGTAGAAAACGGAAAGTGACGGAGATGTAACGGAGGACCAAATATGGGATAAGTCGATGACCAATTATTCACTTCAATTCAATTATTCAATTATTAGAGAATTACTAAAGCATATTTTTATTTCGACTACTCACTGTCGTGATCGTGGCAAAGGATGCTGTACATACATAAACGTACGCCTATTTCGTCGGGTACAGGTTGTCTGTAATAACTGCAAGTTTCTTACCTTTATAGCAGTACAACTATTGAGTTTGGTTTTTACGGCGTGGCTTCTGAAGCCATATGCCGTGCGCGTCACAATTACGAATCTTACATTATAATAATAGTTGTACAAAATAGTTGGTAGCATTGAAATCAATACACTTTTTAGATAGAAATCTACCGATAGACGTTTACGGTTGTTAAGTGAACCGGGGACTTGACGAGATACGATGGCCAAATCTTGCCCAAGACGTGTTGCTGATTTGTGCATAATGTACAAATTTCATGTAGCGTAAGCGTGGCGTGTAGCAATTTCCGAATCAGCTTTTGGCTTTTCATATTGAATAGAAATGAAATTTAACGAAGTAAAAGTATGCATCTTGAACCCTGACAACAGACTGTCTAGTAAACGCTAGGAATTAGTTAACGCAAATGTGTGTAGTAACGCCATCAGCTTAGAGAAAAAAAAACCTAGTCGTATAAGCGTAGCGCACATCTCTGTTTCAAGCGTAGATTCAGAATTTATTTCGTTATGTTTAAATATCATACAGTTTATGTATTATAAGTTTATTAAGTTTAACTTGTTTTCGTAACGACGCGCTGCGTATTAGTTCTTTAGCAACCGTTAATAATTGTACTGGTACGTCTGACTTTTGCTCAATATCGACATCATGTCTTCGTAATTTTCTTACTTACGAAAAACGGCAAGGCCATAAATCGAAATTTTAAAGGCTACAAATCGGGATGATTCGTGAACGACGACCCTTCACAGTAAATGTGAGGAAAGCGTTACTAAGAATACAAGCACTAAAGGTACAAGTGAAATCTGCTTTTTCCTTTTGAAGCTAAGACGAGTTCTTCAGAAAATATTAGGCGAGTTCAGTAAAGTCCTTCATAGAGCTCGGTTTATTCGAGATTCGAGCTTCTTGCTGGTCCTTCGCCAAGCTTTGATTCATATATAATTGAAGTTCTAAGGTTGGCAGATTCGATACGCAACTAGGTCCCCGCTGCCGTCCTACCAAGGAGGCTAATTTTTAAGCAATATTTTGTTCTTCTCACCCGGCACGTTCACACACGGAAGCTCAGTGACGGGATTTGCGAAAGGCTTATACGTAGTCTTAAAGCAACGCATGGCGCTACCGGGGAAGCTGTGATGTCAGCATGTTTAATAAGCTAGTAACTGGATAGGCATAATATTTAACTTATTAGTACTAGTTGCTCAATAGTCATAAGTGCGCGCCTTTGCAATTGCCTGCCACATTGATAATGGTTAACGTATTCTTTTAATAGGTAACTTGACTAATGAAGTTATATATTAGCAAATATAGCTAATGTAATATTGGCGCCTATGATTGTTTCGGGCTAATACCCGCTGCTGAAAAAATATCACATATAGATCTAGGAAAAAATTAATATTGTATAAACGGAAGTTATAACTATATTTGCAAGTGGGGTCATGTATAGATGTATTTGTTTTCGCTATAGCGTTTTATCTCTCAATAACAATTTTTTTACTGCTTCTATTTCTAGCGTACTAAAACATTCTCTTCTTATTGATTTTCCATGAAAGAAAGTTTCCTATTTGATAGTGAGTTAATATTGTTATAACGTCATAACAACAAGCACAATTGAACAAACGTAAGAGCCTCTGCCTGGGCACATCGTCACCCTCATGACAGCTTCAAAATTACGGTGGCAGTCGAATTCTATCACTTGCTTTAGTCTGGCCTGGACTTTTACTTGAAAAGATAGAAAGATTTAGTAGAAAATTGACTTTTGTTGACGTGTGTTCGTACCTCACGTCTATGTCGAGTGTACTTCGCCCCCTTTTGAGCTACCTGACAAGTCTTTCCATATACGTATTTCTATTATATACAGTGATTGATAATGAAACACATAGTACAACCTGTTTCGTCGGCTCACAAATCTTGCCCCACAACATACGACGCTCTCATTAGCACGCGGGCACATATTATAGTACTTTTCAAGAACTAGAACGTGCATTATTTTATGGGGGAACTACACTCGGCTAAAACGGCTTACCTCGACCAACAGGTTAGCTCGTTTTTAGCGTGCCTATCTACCTTCGAGCTTAAGTTAGGCGCAAAATGAGAGGAGGGTATTTTAAATTGCAATTTTAGCATTTACGATAACTGAGTTGCTGGGACACTGATAAACATTACGCCTTGCAAGCTTGATAGATATGCCTCATCAAGCTGAAGCCGACAATTCTATACGCCTAACTAGTCTGATTTTAGCCGAAGTTAAGTTGCTAAACTCGAAACAACCCCCGCGAAGCCCAAAGCTCATCACTACTGTAGGAAGCTAAGACCAGACTACCTATCTTCATAACGTGGTCTCAGTTTTAATTTTGTAGGCGACATGTTGATGTATGGGAGAGCAAGCTGCCGACCTACTGATGTCTAGTTTTGACCGTATGGCGAGATGAGCCCCTATCCACTTGCAGCAGAAGTGGTAGCAACATTAGCTTTCTGATAAAACGAGACTTTCAATAGTTTGCTTTGGCTATGCAATTCCTGATTCCGGTAATGTATGTAGTTTTTATCAATTGAATTACGGCATGGTGCCCCGGATTAATTGTCGTTTCACAATAAGAGACAGACTACCAAGAGCGCTTAAGACACAGTGACGTACAAGTCAAGATATAGCTTCGTCGGCTGCACGTACTAGTTTAAGTTGAACATCGTCTCGCAGCACTAAAGCACTACGGTGTTTAAAGAGCAATATGGCACTCGATAGCCAATCGTTTTCTCGCCTTCAACCGTTACTGGCTGTCCAGCCGTTTACGCGAACCAATCAACATAACTCGAATAAAGAAAGAACGCAGACTTCTGGACACGTTTCATAGCTTAAAAAACGTAGTGTGAGATATTGCCGTCCTCAATATTGTGCTTCTATATAGATCCGAAGCGATGTGCTTCATCTTATTGAAACGTTCTTACGATGGTCGCTGTTGAAACTTCGAAGATTAGCCTACACAATGAGATGTGTGTCTTTCTCGATGCACGCCGATGCCAAAAAATTAAGATTTCAGCTCACTTATTTTCCAAATGCAAGCCAAGACTTCGTTTCAGTATTATGAGCCAAACAACAATCGTGTCTTCCCGCAAAAAGGAGCACCTGAGCTGAACATACAAGGCAATATCGTCATTGATGGAATACGCTACACATAGATCTAAATACATAGTTGGCTCGTTCGTTTTGCTGGGAGCCGACGCTTTCTGCCGTGGTAGAAAAATCAGCCTGTCGAAGCTTTCTTATTTGCTTCCAGCCCTGTCGGTGTGGGAATCTCAAATAACTTGCCTTAACAGCGCGAACCCGCAACATCGTTGAAAGAACATCTATAGCGTAAACTAAGCATATGTATACTATGTCACACATTAAAACCGAGCGGTTATCGTTATCTGCGTCCTTTATTGCGGACGATCTATTCCATCGGGTGATCCAAAATTACGCTGCTTTGGCTGCCAATCTAAGCTAAACAAAGATCGAGATTAAACTTGCTTGGCCTAAATCCGAGACGCGTGGCAGCCTGGATTCCGGGCCTGATACCGAAATCGAACAGTGATGTGAAGAGCGGATCTACCCTAGCGCCGCGTGAAATGGAAAGGACTGGTCTTCCAAAATCAAGGTCACTTAGAAGAAATGCCAACCGAGAACCAAAAGCAAGGGTGCACGCGGTGGTTGGTAATGCAGTTAGAAAATGCTGCCTGAAGCCTCACAGTATTGCCATGACAACTACTTGGTCGTGTGACTTGACGCCTGTAAGCGAGATTTGCATCGTAACGCTTCAGCCATGATGGACTAACTTTGCTCCCTGGTCCGTTAGCTGCGCGATCATTTGAATTTAGATAAAGGTACGCCAAGTGGGCCACTGTAGGCCCTCATGGAAAACCGTCATGGCCATCAGAAAGTCATACTACAAACACGTCAACAGCCGGCACAATTAACCCGACGCCACCGTTGTTCCACTAATTGACGGCCTCATAGATCCATCACAGAGTGTCAATTTACATTAAAAAATTCTTACTCCTGACTTTACCTAAGTATGTCATTTTTGACAAACACTAACAGTTTAGTCAATAGATTTCGAAACATAATTTCGAATCGAAGACGCGGCATAAAGGCCGAATGATGTTACCTATAGGCGGAGCGTGCCCCGACGTATAGACAGGAATAATGGTAGCTTTCTGTGGTTTTTGCAAACCCACAAAGTGGCAGGCATTCTGTTAATGGACGTGGCGAAAAATAGAAGTATACATAAACCTGTGACATCAACTACAGTGACACGTTGAAACTATTAGTTTAGCTCTAACTAACAAACTTTGTCATCCTTTTCCTTACCCTCGAGTCGCCTTTCAAACAGTGCCATTGGCCTAGCGCATTAAGGTGATTTTTTTTTGGCAGTACGGGCAGAATCCTTGCCGGAAGCTTTTCGACTCTACTCTGATAATGAGTTCCCTTACCTTTGCTAGAACGTCGTTCTAAAACTATCGAAGGGTTACTTTTGTATCTTCCATATTAACAAGATGCTCCCTCGCCTTCATGTCCGCAGCTGTAAACGTTAGCTAGTACATCTTGAGCACCCCCGTCTTAACGACCGGGTCGTAATACGTCCCTGTAATCAATTTTATCTCTAAAAAACGAATAACTATTACGTTCCGTAGAGAGTCACTATTAGATAGTATAACGGAGCGAGTCAGCAAACTGTATCGGCTGGTAAAATACACACAACACGGTAAAGTAACTTTATCAATAAAAAAAGTTTGGTAAACTACCTAGGTCCTGAGCGGCTTCTCCTCGAAGGTCCTAGCCCAAACATGAGCTGGCACCATTACCCCACAGTGAAGCGTGTAGGGGAATCGTGGGCTAGTTGAGCATTGTAATGCGTATATATGGAAATAGTAGTCACGGGCGTAACAGTCTGCAACTGCCAATTTGAGCATCGCGTCCTCCTGTTTCCAGAAAGACAATCAATACTGTTTTTTTTTTTTTTGGCGCGGGTTACTTAGACCCACCGGTAAGGCAGCCAACTTACAGCGTTCGGCTTAAGTGACCCATTCAGCGGTGTCGAGTCGTCACAAAAAAGAAATGCGAATTTGGAAAAAACGGCAGATCGGAAACCGAAACTGAAATTCTGTCTACTACTAATCAAAGCGTTATACACCTCTGATTTTAGTAAAGCCGTTATTAAGCAGAGCTGCGCAGTTGCCTAGCAACACGTAAGCTCGAATAACGTCGTTAATCGTACAAGATGTGCTACACATTGAACGAAGAAACATACAAGAGCGACGTTTGGTTGAAGGAGAACATCACATAGCTAGATAGATGTTTCACATCTACTTGATGTACTGACATTTACTTTGGTCCAGTGTAACCGCGGTAAGTACTGTGGTAAGACTGCAATATAGTGTTCTCGGCAAGACCACTGAGCGTCAGCTAAACGCTAGGATCTTGCACTTTGTTTTCTTTGAATAGGAAACGTTGCTACAAACAACTTACGTTACGTACGACAATAATAGAGAAAAGTACTCTGCCAAAATATAACCGTGTACGCTATTACTTGTACGCCAACAACTATTCCCAGTAAAAAAAACCGTGGGATATTCTTACCTATAACATGCCAAGCAGGTTAGTACATGCATGCAACACTGTAGATAATGACAGATTTCTCATTTCAATGCAGCGCTAGGAAACAGAGAAGACAATACTATATATTCCTTTTTGAACTTGGCGCCACTACTCAATTGTTACGCTGCTGAGGGACACTGGCTAAGAACGAACACCACATGGAAACGCAAATTGAAAATCTTTACGTCTTGGATCGTTGAGATAGAAAGTTTCATCGTTATTCCAATACGTGACTAACATAGACGGTTCGTATTAATTCTACATTTTCACACACGCTTATAAACCTAGGCTGCATAACTATGGGACCAAGGCTCATAGACGTGAGCAATAGATAAATGATGCAGTAGATGCGATCGCAATTTTGAGCACTTATATTTCACGGGAGTGATTTCGTTTGGGGTTAAGTTCCTTCTTATTACAGAGGGGGGTTCGAAATTCGAAATTAGTTTGTGGCGGAGCTTGTAATTAAGCCCTTAGTAAACCCCAGCGGTACAGTAAAGCGCCGATATGCATTCAAAGTTTAAAAATTGAAGTTGGCATAGAAATGACCCGTTTTCGAGTTCGACAGACATTACTTAGGTACAAAATAACCTCAAATATGTTACGTTTATCTAGGAGTGGCTATATAAAAAATAGAACACTTCTTCTTCTTCAATCAGTTCTAGTGGAACAAACAAAGGTAAGCTTTTAAAGTGATCTAACATTTTCCGGATTTTTGCGGCAGCGGCATAGATTTTCGCAAGGAGACGTCTTTGGGAACCAACGGGTGTCCTCTAAGCAAGACCTTCCAAATATTCATTCACGACGAAGTATAAGATCGTAACGGTTGTGAGACGAATTTTTGTCAGCAGGTACATCATTCCTTACATTTCGCGTCGAAGTAGGTTCGCAATGTACGATGCTGTGTGGTGCTGTTCCATCATGTGGAAATCTCATAATGCTACAGGTTAAATATCGCTCATCATATGAGGCTGAACTGGCGTGGCAAAGCACTCCTTAAAAATACACTATAACCCTTATATTCATTTTCTATGAGTCAGTTGGCCTAAACACGAGATTTTGGAAGTGTATTATGTAAATTCTCCTAGACGCGGCAATACTAACTATGTAAATTGAAGGTGCTTTCGCCACCAGCGAAGCAAGTTCACAAAGTTCTGGGAACCGGCTGTAGGACTTAATAGCCAGAATAAGTTGCCTGCTAATCCACCTCTTATATACTAGCGGTGCAACATCACTGACACTTGTGGTCAATGCTCTGAGAGTTACGCTAAGTCTGTCACAATCGTAGCTTATTTTCTAAGGGAAAAAATTGTACTCATTCATCATCTAATGGTATACATTCTCAGTTGAATTTTTTCTGCACGATATATATATATATATATATATATGCAATACAGATCGTTCTATCGACCAAGAAGCACGCAACGGAGTCGGCAGGTAGGAAACCGACTGCATTAGACGCGTTTAGAAGGCAACCAGGGACATATAGAATTCAGTTAATCAGGGTTTGAAAAAAACAGATTCTCTCAGTTGTGCCCGACACCTACTACCGACGTATCCACATAGAAAAAGGAAGGGCTGTCAGTATCCTAAATGTAAAGAACTACTTTACGGTTTCTTTAGTAGATCACACAAAGTCACTTCAACAAAGTTTGTATGGAAAGAAGACGGAAACATTAAATATCCGGGAAATAAAGGAAAGACGATCGAGACATGAAAACCTCATCACCTGCATGGCTGCAGAGAACAGCAAACCCCAGTAGCTGCCGCCCCCTTAAAATTGCACATACACATGCGTCCTGAATATGCAATTATGTCGTTGGGCGGCTGCACCCGACTGATTCAAATGCAGGAAAAGAAACATTGAAATTTGAATTCTTTTTTAGAAGCGCACGTTCCATGTTTATCCATCACTTTCTGACAGGCTAACAACGTGTATGTGTTAGCTGTTACAGACTACGACAGTTAAACAGCCGGTGAACGGAACGTCATCGCTTCCAACAGGCTCGTTTGAACTTTTTTTTTTAGTTTCGACGGAGACGGCCCTGCCTGGAATGCGTCACCTAACGTCTGCTCAGAAAAGGAAAAGGGTTTCTAGTATAATCTATGTGTTCGCAATAAACGGTGTTTCTTCCGCTGTCCCAAGAATTATAAAGCGGTTCTCAACCATTCGATAATGATTTCTAGCTATTGAATAATGCAAACTATGTTGGCTGAACACAATCCAATAACCAAGTCCAAGAAACCATTACCAATACAAAGATCACAACAAGGTACAATTGGCAAACGGCAAAAGCATGGTTTTATAGATTATATTTTAAAGGTCAACCGGCGGTCTTTCATTTGGTCATAGCTTTTCAATCCTGCATTTGTCCTATCGAATCACTCTATAGACATGACTGTACGAAGACAAAAAGGCCTTCATACTTCTGTAGTCGTTATCTTTGGCCTGTCTTCGTTTCTGGAGAATAGCTGGGAAGGATTGGATCAGATGCTAGTGATAATCTATTACAATTTCGTGTTTGCAACGCAAAGTCAATCTCGTTTGTTTTCTTTTATGACGTACGGCGGCATCGCAAGCATTGTGTAAATTGCTTAACGATACTCTGCCTTCAAACAGGGTCATTTCTTGTAGAATATCTAACCTGTCTAATAGCAACAAAACCGTAATCTCAGACAATGTCATACAACTACGCCAGTGTTTATTATTAGGCCAATAAGGCCAGGACACTGGCCAGGGACATTGGTAGTGAATAATTCTTTAATTAGCAGACAAAATTTAGTTGGTGTCTTATCCAATTTTCCCGCTTGCACTCAGAACTTGTGAGCTAAAATTGATTGAGTTTATCTTTTAGTGTTAAAAATCAATGCTCAGTGGTCAGATTTTTGCTTCCCAAAGGCCACAACGATGCAAATTCAAGACTATTGAAAGCATTAAAGAAATAGACCTTCAACAAAAACACCGTGTCTGAATGGTTCAAAAACGGAAATCGGAGCGTTGACGATTAACGAAGAGGTAGACAGATGTAAAATACGACGACGCATTGCCGCAATCAGGAAGGCTTTTCACGAAAGCCTCCGTTAGGCGTAAGTGACGTTTCTCATGTAAAGCGTTTCAGAATTCCTAGCCCTTGTGTCCTATCAGGTTAGTTGAACAAGCCAAAATTAATGGTCTGGAGCTACCTGACAATGCAGCTTCAGCGTTCGGCCAGGTTATCATCGGACTCAACGACAATTTAATGCCAGTTCGATCGTAGCTTTTTAAATACTGCTTGCAGGAAAATACCTCAACAATCTTTTGGGTAGCATTGCATAGATTATGTGACATGACCTATTCAACTCTATCGTTATAAATTTATGCATCGGTCATATTTTCCATGCGTCCACATTTGAAACCTACACAAAATTTATGAGCGAATAGTCCACGGACGAGATTGTCACAGTTGAAGAGTGATGCTTCCTAATGATTCTGTAAGTCATGGAACCGAGTACAAGATTTAGGTTAATTACCATGTCCAGGGCACTAATGTATTAAGTAGACGGTTTATATTTGTTGCTACATCAGGGTAGTACCAATAAAAAGCAATAAGCAATCATCATTTCAAAATTCGGTGTTATTGTTGTCGTATCCGGTACACATCGTCTTGAAAATCATGCTGAGCTAAGTTCCGTAAGGTTGTTCGCTAAACTTTCATTGAACTAACAAAAAAAAAAAAAAGCAGATGCTTGGTTAGCTAAATCGTAACTCTAATACTTATCTAAATATAAATTTAAAATATCGTATGCGGCATCCATATTAGTACTTCTAGGACTAGTTTTCTGATCGAGACATTATTTAACAATATATGACAACATAAGTTAAAAAAGTTGGACCCAAGCTGGCCTTATGATGTTATTTGTCAGTCTTTGAAGAGGATGACAAAACCCAAAGCTGTTAAATATGCGCTAATGAATATTGACCAACAACAGATGTATGCCACCACATTGCGGAATGGTATCGAGACCGACTATAGATGCAATCCATTTAGCCAATTTTTTCAGATCCTATACACTGCTCGTCATTTCGTGATTGATTCTCTTATCGCGATCAAATAATAACTTTAGCAACAATCTGTCCTATGATCAGATTATCAGTTCAGCAACGTATAAACAGAATCTCCTAATGCTCCATAACCTCACCTTCTACCATGTGGCTAACGCGTATCTAGTTGAATTCGTTGCCATGGTAACAATAGGTAACGAGTAAGTTACCATACGGGTTCATATACCAGTGTTGGCAATTATGACCAGATATTAATAATTAGGATAATAACTAACGGAGGAAAAATACTTGGTTAAGCTTAATAGCTGCTTGTATAGGCGTTAGACGTCTGAGGTAAGTCTAGCAGGTCTTTGATAGTATACCTAAAAATTGTTTACAGGAGGATACTAACTAAAAATTTTAAAACAAGCTTCTAGTTGGCCTAGTGCAGCCTTTGTCCGGGATGTTTGAGGATATTTGTTTACAATGCATGATGGCGACACTTACGTTTACAAGGTTTCTATTCGTAAATCGCAATAGGCAGTAGGTCTGTGGCATTTACTTTCAAAAGATAGTGCTGATCGAATGCTAACATAGGATAAGGACTTTCATTTTTTAGGTTAACAGATTGTAGCCTTACCTTTTGACACAATCCTACATCATAACGAATCAGCCACAAAACCATCTTGCCAGTTCGCTCGCGGGCAATTTTTAGATGGTCAACGAAACTGACGCTAGTGCTTATTACACGTCGCCCAAAATGCGAATCTAAGCAACGGCATAAATGTGTCAGATACGATCAGTCAAGACTGGTCGCGCCATTTTATCTTACGTATTTTAACCTCTGACACAGTGCTAAACAGTAAAGGGGAACGTGAATTTTACGTCTCATACAACATTAAACCTACTAATAGGCTTAAAAAGATATGCGTAAATACGTACTCGTCAGCTCCACACTGGAAGACACCTGTTTCTGATCCACTATTGGCAGCCGAAGCGGAAAATAAAACAAACAATAAACTAGCCCCTAACATCTGGAAAGACAGTGCGATGTTTCTTTTGGATACAATTCGTACGCCATTGATTTTGCGTTAATAGATCTTTTTCTTTTTGTTGATCAATCTTTAGCACAGCGTCGAACAATCAATACAACCCTTCTCTTGATCTTGATATCTGTCAGAATCCGTTTGTGCTTTTTTCTCACTATATTATATACCTGTAGAAGTATACAAAGGCTCACATCAATGAGTCACGATTGGCGCATCGTTAACAGAAGGAAGCGACCCTATTAGACTTCAGAATATCATAAGGAACTCAGTACAGCTCCGTCGCGCCATCAGTCCTTTTTCCTTTAACATCATAACCATGGTGGGCAGTCTTGAATGCAAGTCACGTTCCGCTAATCACCATGGTTGATTCTCAGTTGCCATGAAGACTCTCACTGCATGGACTTCCTACCTCAGCTTTAGCCTTGATCGCCACATCAAGGTGCTTCGGCAATGCATACGAATGACAATTATTATTGTTTTTATTACTAAAATATACAGTAGTCTGGTGGTTTAGGTAATAGGTGGCAGTATTTTTACGATTTATTTTTAACTTGCCATTCAATGTTTGACAGGGTAACAACCCATTTGTAAAGTACGTGTGGAAGTGTATATCAATTAATAACCGCTTCCTTGTAAAGACAGAGAAGTCTATCAGGCTGCCTGCAATCCCTATCAAATGCGATGTTCATTTTTCTTCATATATATATATATATGTATGTATTAAATGAACGATTTTTAATAAACAAAGATGAAAATATTTAGCTATCGACCAAGCTGGCGTTGCGACGCGGCAGGCTCATTCGTTAAATAACCTTCCCTGCACTGAGAAAAAAATTTTTTCTACGCCAATCCTAGCTTGATCTGAAGAGTTAGGAATGTCTGTCCGTCTGCCCATTGCGATGACAGCTCCGGATGCTCAAAGCCGGCTTCAAACCAGAAGACATTTCGGAAGAGGCCTCCCTTACCGTTGCCTCTTTTTTCGTTTTCTAGAGGCTTGTAGCCTTCGCAAAGCGTACGAGTGCGTGCGTACAATGATACATGTAGATTTCCGTACAAGGTACGGAAATCTACATGTATCATTGAGAGCTAACTACGTATAACAGGCACTTCATCGTCATTGAAAAATTTCATTTACGTCAAAGTGATAATGCGGCCGTCCTAAACTGTGACGCAGGGAATTTAGCTTGGTTGCAGCTAAAATTGCCTAGGCAGATTAAAAACTATAGGCATCATTCACCTTCCATTTTACAACTAATATATGATTACATAAAACTTTGTCTATGTACAATGTATTTAACTAAAAATTTTAATAATAGTTCTGTAGGAATCAATAGAGGTTTTTTACTTCTCACCAATATAAAGAAACTAAATAAACTACAGTTTATCTATACGTGTGCATGGTACTCTTAGTATTGAGGCCTTGTACAAATAGCTAGTAAACAATTAGACGCCGGCTCCGAGCTTTCGTAGTCCGTATTCACGGGCTGACATCAGGAGATGTATAGGCTGACAAGCTTCGTTATTTTCTTGGTGAAAATTTCTTCCGATTAAAGTAACGCTCTCCTGTCTTAACGTTTTTAAATTCAAATCACAAACGCTATATGAAGGGGCAGATCGTTTGCAAGATATGGCCATAGTTACCATCAAAGCACTGGCCGGACAGTAACAACAGGAACAGACGTTCAAAATAGCCTAGGGGTATAGTAGGATAATACGACTAGGCATATAAATTGAACATAATATATACACCGTGCAAGAAAGATCATATAATTTATTTTAGATTTTGGGGTTAAACACATTTGCTAACTCTCCAATAGAAAATATTTATATAGATGATTTTATATCTTCATTCTCGTTTTGTCCGTAAGTGCGTCACTTGAAATTAGATTTTATGGTGGCCAACATGTCTCGTAAAATTTCGCTACTAATAATTAAGAAATCGCGGTATATGTTCGTCGGAGCACGTCTGCGTACGCTAGGCAATAGGTTCGTTTAGATATAGAGACACGCACATACTGCATGCGCATATGGAGCGGTTGGGCGTTGCTACAAGTCAAGCATTTGAAGAAAGGTTCTTTAAATAGACGATACTGCCAGTTACAGCGCTACGGGCCGATCTATCATAAACAGCTACGTCAGCCGCCCTGCTTGGCACAGGGTGCATGATTTTGTTTGTAGCTAACAGTGTGACCACCCAATGGATCGTACGGTCAGAGAGCAATGGTCCCATTCCTTTGGGCGGACATAGTGACGCTGACATCACTTTGGGTAGGCCATCTTAATGAAGTGAACGGTGCCAGGTAACAAAGCTGACGAACACGTTACGACATGTCAGAAGTTGGCAAGACTAAAAAACAAAGTGAAATATAAAAAGCTATTCGAAACAACAACGTTTGTTTTAACTATGCGTTTCAAGTATTTAGGACATGTTCTGCTCCAGTAAAAGGCATGTCCTAAAATCGAATTCATTGTCAAATTCTAAATGCGTTCGTATATAGGACGCAGTCCATCAACGCGCTACTGCTAGACGCGCTATATTAGATCTCCCAAGCTGTTATAGCTAACTCTTCCTGTCGTACCTTGTTGCAGAGCAAAGGTACCTTACAGTGGCCTGTGTAATGCCTCGGGCGTGATATAGAAGCGCGCATGATGTCCTCGTAGATTCTCTCTGTTTTCCAGCGTGTCGCTGCCATAGAACATTGACCTTTCCGCCCCACTTCGTTGTCAAAGCTCCATTTTCCGCTGAAATATAGAAGAGACGGCTAACCTGTCAGGTCTGAAGAACCTTTTGGCGTTTTTTGCCGCAGCCTATACAGGCCGGCTGCGATTGCTTATGCTTCTTCACATAAAGCTCTCCTTTAGTGTCTGTACTCTGTTTCGTGCCCATGTCATTGATGGAGTCGCTGGGTGAGTGGTGAAGTGGCACGGTAGAGATAGGGCTGGCACACAAAAATATATAAAAAGGACGTCGGCTGGAGCTTATGTGTAGAGCTATTATCTACCGCGGGTGGTCGCAGCCATTCATTGCGTTAGGGTAAAACAATAAACTCGGGAAAGCTTATGATGTAGTGTGAAATAGTTGTCGAAGCAATAGTAGTACTAAAGGTGATAGGATTTAGGGCCTATTGCAAAGAAGCTTCGGCCTCTTTTTTCTTTAGGCAACCGAGAAACGGTCGACAAAACTACATCGCGGCTATTCTAGGCAAAAAAACCTGTTCAGAGAACAACGTTTGTGTACTTCGGTGTTTTTGCGTTAGAATCGCCACCGGGCGTTGCAGTGGCATTTAGAATTTCGTGCCGGAGCCTCTTATATATTGCTTTGCTCCAAGTGGTCGCACGCGGACGCACGAAGTCAGTCGATAGACTTGGGCCTATCGAGTGTGTCCAGATCCCTTCAGCAGCGTCTCCGTGATAGCGTAGTAGGTAATATATTTGCCTGAGAATCGCACGCTGTGATATAGGTCCGCATCCGGGCAGAAACAAGCTTCATTCTGTGCTGGTGGTCAGCCATACGATGGAATACCTAAAAGTAGAAACATCGAGGCTCCTTCAACAGCCCATTAGGGAATAGCTTGAAGAATTTATAGTACATCTTAGTTGTAAGAGAAGCCTGTCTTTGTGGGAAGGAAGCAGTTGTTCCATAACTTGAACGTTTTAAATCAGGGTACAGTGACTGTTTTTTAAAGGCATCTCCCGTTCGAAACCTTTCTGGCTTTCTCGAGTCTTTGCGATTAATTATATTGGATTCTCTTCGTTCTATCTGCGCATCTGCAACAAAGAAACACAGCTAATCTGGCTTACATATGGCTACAAACTTATTTTTTAGCGTATGTAAATCGGTGAGTGACATTCGATTCGTGAACTTTGACTGACTACAGATCCCGTAAGCATTCGCGGAGGTATTTATTTATACGGCAACCCCTTGGCTCTCAGTACTGTTGCCAGTGTGGGTGCGTCGTTCCCAGGTGTTTCCCGCTAATAACGCAGACTCGTTACTTTCAAATTCTCAGTAACTTTTCATTGCGCAGGGTATGTAGCATTTGTCACGTATGTGCCCCCACTTCACCGCATGATCAGAAGGGTCCGTTGTTGGCTGAAAGGCGTCGAGCGGCGACGGGCGTTGACAGAGCTTCCGCTAATGCCGCTCGTTGTGCTACGTAAAAGCGGGACATCAATTGCGGTCGTTTTTGATGCGTAGGCCGTCTCCATGTATCGCTGGTTTGATATAGCTGCTCGTAGGGCAACCAGTGCTGTCATATGACGCACGCAGCGATCCGTTCACAAAACTAGAAAACGCGATAAACGAATTGCTGGAAACAATAACACCTAGCATAGTATTTCCTTTGCGTCTAGATTCTCGAATCGGATTAGGCTACGATCGGCTGGGGAAAACTCATTATAGCAGAGATTCGCTGACATAACAAACAAAGAAAACTGTGTTCTCCAAGTAATTCGGCTGCACAGCAGACGAATTCTTCGAAATATCTCCTAAATATGTTTCGTGTAATTTCTTTACATGGGTTTTATCCATCTGTTGCGTACGTATCTAGAAGAACTGTTTCGTGAGAGATTACCTGTGTTTCGAGTTTCGTTACTGGTAAAACTATTGGGAGCGAATCTTTGTGACTGTGTAATGAGAATTACCATACAAAACGAGTACCTCTGACGGGTAAAATAAGTGCTAAACAAAAATGCTTATCACGAAGGTAAATAAATCATTGCAACGTAACCTCGGTAAGGGCAACAAATAGTCGTTTCGACAAGTGGCAACGATTTCGAGCTATAAGAAATTCGAAAACTTTTGTCAACGCTCGAATCACCGCGCACACAATCGCCATGGATAAGCTCTGTTTGTTGGGCAACAAACGGACGGCCATGAATTTTCGCTACGCGATAATACCTATTTAGTTCTGCGACCTGTTACAGTAAACCTAAGTTTATCAGATCTGCTATGACTGCAAATAACGTAATTGTGCGCTGAATAGAACAATACAAATATGGATATGGCAAGCGCACGACAGCGGCGTAACGCATGATATAATGTTTAAACAACTGTCAAGCTAATTCTGGCCAGTGTGGTAATGACACGATTTGATTATCTCTGGCGTAGGCTATCAGCAGTCGTCTACTCTAAGTTCTAACTAAGTTAAACATACATTCGTATATTGTGTTAAAAGTGCATAATACTACTTTCAACTATATTTCCTACGTTGAGCGCGTTGGAGGGCAGTGGGAGGGATGTATATTATCTGCTACCCTCGACCGGTTCCACACCATTCCACTTGACAAAGTAGCGTTCCCAGGAGGACACTGTCGATCATTACTAATTCGCGCACATGTATTTAGTTGGGTCGCTAAAAGTGCGCCGCCACAACGATTCCTTGTATCAAAACACCATGCAGATGAACACGGAACAAAGGCATATATTCCAATAGAATATAGTGAAAAACTGTAAAAGGCCAAAAGGGCGTGTTGAGGAAATAAAGGCTCCGCAAGTGCGCGAACGGTTTCCGTCACTGCGATTATTAGGAATTAAAAGTGACTTGCTGCAGTAATTTTCAGCTGACGAGGATCTTTCAAGCGGTACCATTTCAGCAGGATGAATGTAGGACAACAAACGTCTTTAAACTACTCTTTTAAAGGCCCCCTTGGATAGGTGTGTTGAGAAGCGCTTAAAAACCCCTCATAGCAGCGTCACGTTCTATACCGGAACGTACAGGATGCGTCTGTAGACGAAGTTCCATTGCTCATGTCCACAATGATGCGCAAGGCATGTTTCAGTCAAATGATCTGGCCACCGGAGAATGGAAAACAAGTGATTATTATCGTTTCTTCACTCTTATAGTTCCAAAAGATCAAAAGCTTCTTAGAGATCCCCGGCTTAAGCCTTTACACACAGCATGGGGGAACTAGCTTTGTTTTTGATGCGTAGAATGGACGTCGGAAGCGTGTTTCGATTTGTGCAGCGAACGATCTTATGCGAAATTTCCTTTCTCGAAAGAAAACACTTCGACCTTGTTATTGCGTTTTGTTTGTATGACGAAAATCAGCACGAGAATAATCTGAAAGCTTTTAAGAGCTTAGAAAACTATGCTATACAACAAATTAGAGTATATCTTGTTCTGTATACGTCTGCGGCGCCCTCCCCGTTATGACGAGACGCTATGCGCTTAACGACACGAAAATAGCTTAGTTAACGCATGACTTAATAACACGTTAAATACTGAAATAGACATATGTTGTATCGTGCTATTAATTCCTACGCTGCATATAACCAATAACAATAAAAAGATAATCATATAAGTGAAATAATATCGTAGATGTGCTCTGTACAACAGAATCGAACGAAATCAACGACGTTTGTGCCTTTCTTTTTTTTCCCTTAGTTTCTCCCACGCCCAGCGGTGACGTAGAAACCCAATCTGAGGCTTTGAATCCGGTGCACTGTTACCTTAAAGCATTTTTCGCTATCGCTGATTCGGCTCATTGATACAGGTCTCCTGAGCAATTCATTTTTACTAGCGCGTGCAGCTGCCAGTGTGTCGTAGTGCTTCCGACGTTTCGTCCACGTCATGCTGCTGCTGCCTTCGAGTCTAGCAATTGTCGTACTTCTCACGATGATAACGGTGAGACGTGTAACAGCTTCATGGAAAATCTTCACAAGTAAAAAAAAAAAAAGAATGCTATTCGTTCGTTCATTGTGTGTGTTATGGAGATATTCTAACAATGATAGAAGCAGCAAGGGCTGCTGCTACTGCCTATTGGACGCTACTGGACTCAATGATTCCTGTCACATAGAGTTTTCGTTATAGCGTTTTTCTAGTAATTATTTCCCTTTATCCTATTAGAGGTTACCTAACTTCAGATGCTCTATTGGTGCGTTATATAATAAATGTCTCAACGTTTCAGTGGCCTTCAACAATCGGTGGGACCGAGTGACCGTGGTCGCCTGATTAGGTAGCGAAGCTGACGAGTATTGGACTCTACACAAGAGCTTTTATATTTATTGGCATAAACCTAAGTTTTGTCGGACATACAATTTTTACCATAGGGGGGGGGGGGGTATTCCCTAAGTCTAGTTTATATTAATCTATTTAAAGCTATTAAAAATGGGGGCCCTTTTTAACGTTCTCGCTATATACGATTTAGGCAGTCTATTTTAGATAATAGTAATAATATCTTAGATATCATTTGACATCTTTACATCCCACATCTGATATTCTGTCGTCAAACATTAGAATCACCAGGTTTGAATGGCTGAGGGTAGTTTGTCGTGGAACGACAGTAGGAATTCTAAATAAATCATGGACTTAAGGTGTATTTCTCTCTCTCTCTCTCTCTCTTACTCTCTCTCTCTCTCTCTCCCTAAAGCTTGTAAAGTGTATTGTAAAAACGTTTACGCGAGCGATTAATAACAACAGAGAACAGAATGTTTTCGAGAAAGGATGGATATTTCGTCCCAAAGAGGTACAGCGAACATTTAAGAGTGATTCACACAATTTACCAATCAGGCAAGGTAGAGTTGTCGAAGCCTCGACAAGGTGCCTAATTCTTTGTTCTAGCAGAACGGCCTCGCGCCGCCTGGCGTCTCCTCTGAAAGTTAATCGTTGAAATATACAGCTTTTCTCCATTATTCAAATATGGCCGTGGCGGGCAACATAGAAGGTCGTTAGTGAGATTCGACAGAAAATAAGGTTTCGGTTCCACTGGAGCTCCAATAATAACGCTCTATCCAATATTTTGCCCTAAGCCGGATGGCTAGACTTATTTTTTTTATCAAGAGTTCATCTGTAGTCATTTCGTCTTTTAGAAATATAGCCATTTAATTTTCTTCGGCCACACCGGACAAGAAATAATAGTAATAGAATACCGCTTCTAGGTCGTAGAGCGTCTTAGATTGGTCAATTAGACAAAGACGAAGAAAAAACAAAATGTTTGTCTCTTCAACATTGCATTGCACTTAACTTGAACTGGTCCACTTTCTGTCAGGCGCTCTCTGCCTAGTTTATATGCCCACAGCAAAGGTATCGATGCTACCTCCTATTTACTTCCTACATTCAGTAAAAGATTTTTAACCACTCGTAGTTCTAACTTAAGCTTTCTTAGATATTTTATATATATATATATATTTTTTTTTTTAAATAACGACGGCTCGTATAAAACCAAGTGTGCGATTACATGACATACATTGCGGGTGTAAATGTGTGCATTGTACTTATAACATACAACCGTGGTGATGTGTAAGCTGATTAGTAGTAAATTCTAGGTAACTGACAAACTTTAACAAATATCGCTGACACATGTATTGGGATGTCCGAAGCTATTTAACAGATCGAAAAAACTTTCAGGTAAAATGGTGTCGCCTATTCATTGAAACTAGCCTAACTACGAGCCTCTCAATAGCAAAGTATCATGAAGCTGCATTGCCATACCTATTCTTATTATCTGGCTTGTTTGAAGGAATCGATGGAAAGTTAACCTGTACCACTTACTGTCTTCTTTATATCGCGGACAAAATTCAAATAGAATTTGAAGATCGTCGAAGCTGAAACCATAATCTTCCAATGCTTCTGTCTTCTTCGATCGAAGCCGTTCTATGGTACTCCTTAAAGATCTAGGCAATCTAGCAGCACTAATAATTTCCTGTTCGGGTAATATCTCATAATAACAAATGCCGTTCGCATCAGTTTCATGTATATGCATCACCTTACGTCTGAATCAATTTGGCACTGTCCTTGTAGCGTTCGACATCAGTCTATAGCCTGATCGTTTTCCGGTAGGTGACGCAGACTGACCTAGGTCTCGTGTATAGCAATGGTCTATTGCAAGAAATCTTAACAAGCCATAGCTGTACAAATCGTTTCTGAAATACGCATACGTATCTCTATTTATCCTAAACTCAAATTTGCGAGAATTTCATTTTTCGTATTTCCTTTTCAGGTTCAGTCTTCTGACTCGTTCAGAGAATCCCGTATAGAAATTCAACATCGTTCATAGTTGGGCTCTCTCAAAATCTTCCGTGATCATATGAACGCTTTAGAGGTAAGAAAATGTTAATCTTTCACTAAATAATAAACGCTAAACTATATCCTTGCCTTTCAATTCATTATAGTCCGAACAATATATATGTATATACTGGGTGTGGCATATAAATCGAGACTTGTTTATTTACCTTTCTTCTAAAATTGTATCTAAATAAAGACCAACACTTGAATCATATATTCACATATCCCAGAAGGGCCATTTCTGACGGCCATATTTAATTAATGTACCCACCATTGGCAGGTTCAGTTCGAATCTTAAACCGCTCGCAAGCTCGTTTTCAGCGTTCCCTTTGCAGTTCTGCGAACGGTATTTTGAACGGGTAGACATTGCCACCTTAAGGACCAGTTAGACTTCCACTTGCACCTTCTGTTGTCTTTAACAGAATCGGTAGCTTTGTAAGCTACACCGATATGGGCAAATATTGCGTAGAACAAACAAGAAAACAAAAAACTCCGTCTAAGGTAAAAAGGACGGCAGCAATTAGAGTGGCGAACGTATAAAGGACCGTCTCGACACTGGCCAGAACGCTACTTTAAAACCTACCGATGAAAGACGGGGGTGGAGAGATACCTAATGGAAGATCCAGAGGCAACGGAAGCCACAATACAAAAAGGGGCGAGAACTATGATGAAATTGGACAAGGCTCTTTACTCCTGATCTGTAGGCTTGATAAGCTAATAACAATGGCTAGCTTGCCTGGACTACCGTTAAAGATGGCGTTAACTGTATACTTGCGTCAGAAGAGCGGCGGACTAAGAGGGTGATCCTTTTTGGGAAGACCGTGCATAAGAAGGAAAAACTCGGAAAAACGAACAGGAAGTCGAAAACGTAAAAGTAGTTTAAAAGATAGTAGGAGCTCACGCACCCTGTTTTCGAAAAATCTGAAGTAACGCCGCGAGGCACTTCCAGCTGTCGAATAGAGTAATAAAGAGGATGGCGTCTTAGTAGGCATTATGGGGCTTCAGACCAGGCTTGGTTTCGCTTGTTCACGCACAGATGAGTGGGTTTCACACTCGTGTTTCAATAAATAGGCTGCTAGGGGAAATAACTCCGGGTGTCCTGGTTGTGCGTAGTCGCATAAGAGCACACTTCCACAAAAAAAAAAACCTTTGTTTAGTAATGGTCCGTACGTTGCAGCCCGAAGGGTTCAAACCGAGGTTGCGTGGCAGCCCCATGTGCTTCTCCTAGAATATGCTTACACCCTCAAGCAGCCAACGCTGCACTAATCAACTTATATGAGCCGATGCACTATCTTATTGGAAAACGTATGGCCTTTTTTCAGACACTTCAGCTATTTGCGGTCGCACAACAATCTATAGAACATGTAGATAAACCTCTATAGTGGGAAGTTTCTAGAAAAAACATGGCGGTATGGTATCCTCTTCACTGAAAATTCGTTTCTACCCACAGTGAACCCAGCTTTCATGTCGTGAACAAGCTAGCGACCGTTTCTCATCAGAGAAAAATGAAACGTGACGTAACTTCCGTAAACATTCGGTAACATCCTACGCCCACCCACATCAAACTCCTTATTAACGCCCTGATCGAAACAGTAGGGTCACTTAAAATATCGTTTCGGATCATCAAAGCGATTTAGTTCTGCCATTGTTTCGAGTGCGCACTATACTTTCTCTGTCGCAGATTCTCTGCTATGCTCTGAAACCGGATATTCATCTACGATCAGGGGACACTGTTGATTTGGTGGGTGACCCAAACAGCTTGTAACCTTCCTCACCGCTTGAGAATTTAACAATAACTGATTTTCGCTCAAATTTTGAACAGTTCGTTTTAAAAAAAAAAAAAAAAATGTGACGGTCGCGCAATACCAGGAATTGCAGGGGATATTTGTCCGAAATTTAGATACTGTAAGCGTCTTGATGGTGTCGCTTAACGTCTAGTCGTTACGTGGGCATTAGACAAGCTATCGGAACTCGATGCTATTAAACGTTACGACGCCAAACGGTGCCACACATCCAGCTTGCTTCTATTATAACGATTTTGCCATTCCGAATACACGACATATTTTGGAAGCGTCTCGTGCTGTTAGGCGTTCCATAAGTCTGAGTTTAGCAGACAAGTACGTATACTATCACAGCGCCAATAATATTGAGATAATAACGCTTATGCCCATTTTTCGAATGTTAAATTCTACGAACATCGTAAGGGTAGAACCTTAATCGTCATTTTTGTAATCTATGATAGCTTCTCCTTTGCACTAATTCCTTTCAAGCTTCGCGTCTAGAATTTGAATTTTGCCATCTGTGCAGGGAGTGGACAGCAACGATTTTTGCTGAAGCTCACTTTCAGCAGGAGCCGTATTCAGATATTCGATTGAAGATCCGCCTTTCATAGAGAATTATTAATGAAATAGTACCAAGCTTGTATAAGCCAGAAGATTTCGAAGACCATTTAGAAGTGCATCTGTTTCAACGCTCAATCAAAGGACGACGTTTTCATTTACAAACTAAACCGCCTAATTTTTTTAACTGGTAACATTGGAGAATGAAGAAAGTACTCATTTATTCCGTACCAAATACCTGCACTTAGTTAACGCTAGGAAAATAGATCCTTGGGTTAATGCCAAGGGCAAATATTGAAAAGTGCTAGACGATTTCCCGCCTCTATTTACAGTATCAAGGACCTACGACGCTGTGCATTGTCGAGGACTAGAACATTCAGGCAATATTTCCTCTCAAGCAGTTTACATCGGGCGCTATTCGTCTGATGAAAATTATTATCATATCACACTGATTATATGCTATGTAAATAACATTGGCTAGCGAGACTACGACTGTACATGGATAGTTTATTTGTGTTTAAGAAGATATAAACTACACTACGGTAGTACAACGTCGCGGAGGGCATATTACGCCACATCTTGTGCAGATGAACATCGTCCCCCCTAGCAAACGAAAACGTTTTGTCGCATATATGATATACTGAAGTCCATGTAGTGCGAAACATTTAAATGTGTGCCGGTTCGTTCTGCCGAGCCCTTCCCGGGTGTTCTCAGCCACTGTTTCTGTTTCATCAAGCTGAATCTGGATAAACAAAGGTAATGAGAAGCTTGAGTCTGCCTCTCTGATCCTTTACAAACAACACTGTATTACCTAGAAAATACACGTATCTTTTCAACGATGAACGATTTGACTGTATAGCTTTAACAACAAAACTTTGATTTAATCAGACCTTCTGAGTTGCTGCGATAAGAGGTGATCTTTGGTCTTGTAGTAAGAAATCTGGAGCCATCTTCAATTTGAATCAGTCTCATGCGCAAAACGAGCTTCAAGCGTGTACTTATTCTCTCACAGTCATCGCTCGCACTCGGCTTCAAGTTCGGATGGTAAAGAGTTCGCAATTCCGTAATCGAACTTCTAGTTTATTGTGAAAGATCCTCCCTCCACAGCTATAAAAGATACGCGGGTGTCTCTACTGTTTTAAATGTGGTTTCCGTTTTGATCAAGGAGCTACTGTGAAGTATGTAGGATTTATTTGTAAAATGAGAGACATGTGTTAAAGCCGTAGCATAAAAATAACTAGATAAATATAAAAATAGCTAGCGGCACAAAGGCTCACTAACGGCCTTAAAATGAAAAATGAACCAAGTTATTATGGTATAGCAAAATAGAACCGCCTACTTAGTATGCCCTATAAATGTTTCCCATACTAAAGAATTTTTAAACTTTCCATTAATGCTCACTTTGGTCACTTAGCCTATACGGCTATCATTTACTATCACTATTCGAGAATAGCGCGCTCCATCAGATCACTGTTCAGTGTCCTAGGGACTGATTATTCTGAAAGCGGTCGTGCTTTTGTCAGCATCGTTCCTGCCAGGTTCAAGATGAAATTAGCCAGAGCAGTGCAATTATAATTTTCTATGGAAATCGACGTTTATAGATGCCGGCGCGGGCGAAGACCTGTTTGTATTCGGTGTTCAATTTTTCCGAATCTAAAGCTCTATAACATGACCTTGTTCTGGTACACTGTGGTATTTGTTCAGCTATGATTGGAAGCACGGCAACCAAATTCAAGTCCGAATTAAAATCAAATAGGCGACGTTCCTGAACCGTAAGAGCTCCACCTTGAACCGTCTCGGGCCGAAGTCGTCGAATTAAGCCGTAAGCAGTAGCCGAGCTTTGGACAATAGGATTGATTTGTGAGAATATTCAAATATTCGCGCGTTTGAAAAACTAGTACTGATTACTTCATATACATTGCACAACTGAGACTATCTAGTTCACATTGTCTGGAGCGACGTTCTAGATCTCTACTATCTCTGTGTAATTGGATACATTTGCCCGAAAAGCGTACAGCGGTGTAAAGTCGAGAACTGAGACAAGATTATACAACTGCATTAGAGCTACGGATAGCTACCATACTTTTTTTTTTTTCCATATTCCCTCGACTTGTTATACAAAAGTCAATTTTAGCTTTCATATCATAGTTTCGCATGAAGGACAGCTTATGAAAGCGTACTCTTTCGAAAATACTCTCGACAGTAACAGATCGTCACTACCATTATGAATCATAGCTGCCTACTCGTACTAACATAACCGGTCTAATACATTTTCAATAAATGTTTCGTCTATCTGTTTCACGTTCCGTAGTAAGCTTTCCGCGTTGATAGCTAGTAAAATCTCGAAGGCTCGCTTTCGCTGGACTAGGGCAATCTTGTTAGGTGAAAGAGCAAACGGAGAAAACTACACGAGACGAAAAGCGATACGGGAACATGCTCGAGCTATTGAATGACCTCAGAAATTGAAACCGCGTTGAATCGATGCGGAAACGTCAATTATGCAATCCATAAAGGGCAGCATGACGGAAAAAAAAAATCATAACACCTCATTACACGATCAGGTTTCGTAAACCCTGTAGTTCGTACTTCTGTATAGGCGTAAAAGTTGCGTCGAACTGGCTTCAAGTTGACTTCGAAATTTTATTGCGGCGAGACGTTTCCGACGGCCACATTTATCGTCAGCTCGCACCCTATGGAATATATGGCACCGACAAAGACCTCGTTGCTTTAGTTAGACTACTTATACATAGAAGTAGAGCGAGTTGATCTTTTGAGACTTTGAAATTTAATTAAAAGCTAGCAAATTGCTATCTGCGCCCGTATAAAATTTAGAAACGCTGATGTAGCAGTTGAAACCTAAGCCGTTTCCCATTGACAAATGCTTGGTTGAATTAATGGTTCTAATAAATATTTTTTTACGTAGCCGGTATTGCGAATTGGAATCCAGGGAACGAAGTTGATCTGAAGCTACCGGACGGGAATACTGCCGTGCACAGTGGGGTAGCTTTATAGCTCGTAATTTATATAAGTTTCAACGCCGACATGAAGACGATTTAGTAATGAAAAACCCGGTGGAGTTTTTTTTTTTCGGTGTTCTCGCAGTCACCTTCTCACATTAAAGGAGATATTCTGTCAAAGATTGCATGCTGAGCATGAAAGCTCCTTCGTTCGTCACGTTCTCGATGAAACTACCCTTTCTCACTGGTCTAGTACCGCTGAACGTCGGCAGCTCCGGTGAAAGGCCTTCGGCTTGTTACATAAGGCTTTCTAAGGCCAGCTATATTACTAACACGAATTCCCAATCACGCATTCTAAAGACAAACTGCTATCTAATCATCATGCCAAAGGCAAAACCAAGTTAATATTGCAAACAGGTTTTAGACGTCAGTAAAAATAAAGGCTTTTTGTACAAACTCTTCTTATTGGACGACGGAACGTGCTAGAAGAGGAGTCGGTGAATGACTTCATTCGAAGGCCTAATAGACCTTTATTGAGTAGCTTTCAGTGAGCCTGAAAATATCTGTTATTAACCAATGAAAACTTTTATTTGCTACAGAACCTAGCCATTCTTAGTTTCGTCCCAGCAAAGCCACACAGAAGCACCGGACAAGTAGATTTGCTTCGTAGATATACAAAAACCAGCGCTTTACAATTATCCATTCTAGCCTTCCATAGCCCGCAACAGGTATTTATTTTCATGATATAAGTCTATAAAATTAATCCATCACGTTCCCCTTTTTCCGTAGGTACACGTTTCCACTGCAGTGCAGTGCAGTGCAGTGCAGTGCACTGGCTAACTAGCTGCTCCATGATAAAGCGTATAAGACTTCATGATATGGTCACTTAACGTATCTCTCGAGGCGTTGGGGTAGAGCTCGAGAAGAAGCAAGCAGCAAAAGCAGCTCTATTGTCATAGGCACCAGCCGTCGCACCTTAATATGTCTCCAGCTGACACATGAAATACGGTAACAATGAAGGAATGAACGCATGAAGCCTCATCTAGTAGCTAGGAGCAAGAAACGACATCCCCTGTAAATAGGAAGGAAGATGCCAACTATTCACAGAAGCCGCTGCAACCCGTACCTTCAAGGCTAAGCTGTAGGGTGCTTCACCGGCCCGGGAGACCCCGCGATAGTCTGTCCAATATGTCCTACCTTATAGCAAACAGATATCAATTGAACATGTATCTCCTTCGATATCTGATCCGTCGATAAAGAGGGGTGGTGTAGGCGAAGGATGTCAGAAGAAAATGTAAATGTTGACACACGCTCACCAGGGCGTTTGCCTTACAGGGCTGCTTGGTCCGGCCATGAAAGAGGCTGCGGTAAAAAGAATCATCGACCTGAGAGACTCATCATATCGCTACATACCTACAAAGGCATATAGCAGATCAGATCCCCCATCGATTTTTGGCAACGCTTAATGTATGCTTAGCTGAGATTACTTCATACTTTACAAACAGAAAGAGCCAATTCTTGTAAGACGAATTCTGTTAGTTAGAAGTTAGTTAGAGTACCCCCTGCAGTAGTCTGGAGTTGCTATACTTCAAAGGACACGCTTTTACCACCTGTTTGTAAACAAATTACAAGCGCTAAGCCGGAACGGTCGTTTCACAATGTCATTATTATGGCAAGCAATCATTCCAGTGTTCATTGTAATAATGTTTACGATTATACTGGCTGTCTGAGCTTTTAAGCTGGCAAAAGGGGGAGCGTAGCGGTCCACGAGCTTTTTCTAAAACTGCTGGAGATGGTAGCCAGAGGTACCATCAACCGTAGAAGAAGTGGTCTTCATTAACGTCGGAAAGTTCAAGTTTAGAGGCGAATTACCGTACTTGTGGAAAAAATATAAACAATGCATTTAGAGAAACAAACCAATACACCTTGCTATCTCCCAGATTACTCAGAGCAAGCTGCCTAACCAAACGCTAGGACATGTCACTACTTCATGAAATTCGTACCTTGTTAAGAAAGAAATTTCATTAATTTTTGCCATATTCCCATGACAGCAACCGATACATTATGACCACGAAAATCAAAGCGAACTAACAAGGACACGAAGGGGTGTCTTAACTTGTAGGGCGCTTCCTCCATCACATTTATCATTGTTCGTATATAAAATTATCGTATAAGGAAGGTTGCATTAGGCCAACGTCTCCTGCACGTTCGGCCCACTGACCGCTACGCGCTCACATAGTTTGGAAAACGAATTTACAACAAAAGTACACCTCGGATATGGCCTGACTGATTCGTTTAGATGTAATCGTTTAGTTAATGTAGGTACGTAAAGCTGAACAATTTTGGTACTAATCAAATAGCTCTGTAAAGAAATCAGTATAAAGTAAATTAATTTCCGATGTAGTTAAAAATAGCCCGACATTTTCGTCTGTTTCAAAGGGCCTACCACAAAACCGCAATTGAAATCAGCTTTAACGTAACCGTGGATACTGTCTTTACGGTTATCGATTACCTGTCAAATGAAAGAGTGACACTTTGGAGGCTTAGCGGAAATATAGGCCTTAGAATATGATGTTCAGACGTATAGAAACTGAATGAGATCCTGACAGCAAACCTGATCTACTTAAATCGATAATAGATATTATGTAGCTAGTTTTGATCAGACGTAGCTGCTATGAGAGATTAGTTTATTGTCTTCAAATTAAAGATATGACTTCGTAATTTTTGGCAGAATATTATATATGATTGAGGCTTTCTAGCACTGATACGCCACTAAGTGCGTGGTTTGGGTGTGGCTTATGCAGATCTCTTTGGGTGCATTGCCATAGTTAGCATAGGTAATGAGAATGTTGCCACGCACCCCAACAGCCGTTTTACCGGTGAATCTAGCAAGATCAATTTCGGTTCAACTTCTAATAATGATAAGTTTTTGATAGTATATCTAGGAATAGATTATTTGTAACACTTATTTAACAACGTAAATAATTAACAGGTAATGCTAGAAATTAAAAAAAAAAAAGGTCTTTACCCGATGCGGACCATTACCATAGATGTATACAAGAAAAAATAAAAGCAGGTCAATATGTAATAGGCATGATAAAAGTAATAATAAATAAGATATCTCGATCAAAATGACTGCGGTTACCCTTTGTTATGTCGCATACGTCCTTGTGCTTTTATAACTCACACAGAGATGTACCTAGCAGCAAGAAAATATGCAGGACCTTGATTTATGTTTTAAATATACAGTAGACAATAGGCTGTACAGGTAGTTTAGGATTTAATAGTCGCCTCCGTCGGTGATTTATAAAAAATGGTATTGAACTTCGCGTTTCGTAATTGACTTCAGACAACATTCGACTGTCTGCATCTATTGCGCATTTATGTAATTTTTAGACTTCGTACCTAATAGAGGGATGCCGAATAGAAATATCTATTTGATGCGCCCATACATTGCTCGAAATCATCGAATGTGGTGATGAGGACCACTTACATAACTTTTACCATAGCCAACTTATATTACAGGTATTATTTGTCAAAGGTTGGGCATTAAAGTCGGATTTTTTTCTCATCAACTAAATCTTCTGCATGCACTGTAGGGGCCGTCCCCGATGGTCATAACTACCGTTCACCGCGATACTCCTTTATTGATCCGCAAGTACTTTTTGAACACTACCCGTGTGTGAACCAATATTGGCCAATGCAAAGATACAACAAGTGTTGTTTGGATATGCTATACTTTTTATAAAATCCGACGAATTTAACTCTAAAGCAGATAGCAGGCCAGGAATCGAAAAAAGCAAAGGGCTTAAAAGGGCAAATCAATACAAAAGGTGTACCAAAAAACTATATAACGGAACTTACCTGAATGACCTAACTGACAATCTGTGCTCCGCGCTTCAATTTCTATGCAAAAGATTCATGCGTATTAAAAATACATGGAGCGCCAATTTCAAGCAAAAAAAAACACTGGGCGATCTTCGTGTGATTCGCGTCCCGAAAATGTGGCAGTATTTTTCATCATGATGAATTTTCCCGTAGGAAAACCTGGCCTTGTTCTGGAACAGTGCAAAACTTGGTCTGAATATAAATGACCCACCTAAATGGGCTGATTTTCTGACCGACGATTCCGCATATCTCTATAATTCTATGTTTTTATATTGAAAAGTGCCACACATAGCAAGTATTCCCTTCCATTAACAGTTGCGATGTTAGTGCCTCAAAGGATACGAGCGTTCACTCTCAGATTTTCATTGCAATAATTGAAAGGAAAGCTGTAAATAACAACATTGGCATTATTTAACTATATATATATATATATATATAATACTTACACAGTTTACTCACCAAATGGTAACTGACGTAACTGTAGGGCAAAGCTTACTAATATTCGCTTGTCAAATGAAGACTTATTGAAACAGAAAGGTAATTCTTAAGTGGAACTTAAGTATGCTAACTTCGTGTCCTTATGTTATGTCCTGTTTTATCCCAAAAATGATCTTGTTCACTATTGCAATAAATATTGCCCCTATCATTCTATATTATTGCTCTTTGCAATTGATGTTCATTAGGTAAGAACTAGAAGGTAGGCAGGTCCAAAAACCACGATTCGGTACACCAACAACTATAAGTTGATATTATGTTACGCAAACATACATATGAGAGCTACGAAAATAACACATTAGAATAAAGCAAAAATAACAATATACAAACTTCAAACTTGAACTGGCGTGCATATACGTGTACATAATAACAGGGCGGTCTAAGTTCACATTGAGCAGGCTACGGTGAGTAGCCTTCGACTGTGCTCCTATAAAATTGAACTTCAACCGAATGACAGTAAGAATCGGGCAATATCTACGTGTTACGTTATCGATTTGTTTTTGGGTCTGGTCCAATGTACCTGGTATTCTGATGTGTCATCTACGTCTGCCCACGTTACTTAACTTCAATTACGCTTAATAAGCAGTCGCACTGTTTGACACCCAAATCTATTTTGCGCGTTACGGAAGCCTCGAGAAGCTTTTGAACAAATCAAACGCTCTAGAGTAAGTGTACCATGAGGTTCCAGGCCGCGTGCGATGCCGCCCAGAAATAGAATGGATTACACTGCCATATCACTGCACGTATCGCGAGATCTACACTACAAGCAAAGATATGTTGTTCTTTATCCAAGGACTATTCACTCGTTTATTGATATAGTGCGCTGTGTCACAGAAGCTGAAAGGCAGATATATATATATATATATATATATATATATATATATATAGTAACAGTGTCTGTTCAAAGGGCAAGCTTATACTACGGTGCATTGAGAAAGACTTATTCGGGTACTTCGTATCAGCGAATTTAGGAACAGCGTAAGACGCTTAAGTAACCTTATATAACGATTCCAATAAATAAATAGAGCTCCTATTGTATGTCTGAACTTAATAGCATGCCAATTCTATCAATGACAGGCAACTGATGGATTTGTATGCTACTTATGTACAACTAACAAGAAATCAATGTTAACTTTAAAGGATTCAATCGTTTAAAAAGGCGATAAGGGCAGCAAAAAATAGGGCATCGCCTACTTCTACAGAGTTAAGCTAACAGCAAACGGATATATGTCGTCGGAAAGAAGGAGATGCCGTTATGGCAAAACGTTTTCAAAAAAATAAAAAAAAAAAAAAAAATTCTCATGTCGCTTCTAATTGAGCCCATATTTTCGATATAAGATGCGACCACTTTAATGCAGCCGCTAAGTATGTATAATAAGCTGAGCTATATATAAAAAAAAGAGACTTAGAGAGAAAAAGCTAAGTGGATTCGGCTTAGCCTATGCCAGATACCCTAATGGATCTGACTAACTAAACAAAAGCAAGAGCATACCTTATTAATGGATTGACGCTATCTTCCATTGAAAGCGAATTGGTCGATATTTGTACCAACGAAGCTGAGTAGCGAACTCATAATAATGGCATTGGTCGAAAGCGTCCTGCAACGAGACAAAAGTGCTCTTCCATTTTATGCCTGTACCTTAGATTAAAACATATGGAGTGGGAATACTTGAGGTAGGACCAATGGGAATTTCTTGGTATGTTTTTTTTGGGAGTACTGCCCAGATTTCGGTATCTGCCGCGTAATAGCTGCCCTAAGTTTTCCGGCTCGAAGTGACGCACAGCCAGATCGTCGTTTATAGAGTGGTGCAACTTAGCTCCTCGTTTTCTAGAATGCCGCCGTATCAGAGCACGTATCCCTAGTTCCTCCAACGATACTTAGGCCAGCCGTTATTTTTAAATCATCGTTGAAATGAACAAGAAACGGTCACTTAGGACGAGATGAAGCTAGCGCACCTGCTCTATAATTATTGTGGGCTGAACTTTAAGGTAAGTTGCACAGATTAAACGCTAAAATTAATATTGCTAATACCAACTCTGTGTATTTCTGTTCTTTTATGCTTCTGTAAACCATTATTGCCAGTTATGACGATTGGTATGAATATATTATGGCCATAATAGCGCAATCTCTTTTTCTACTGCTGATCTAATGATGTACGCCTGCAACCATACGACTTCGGTAATCTGGGATAATATATGCAAGCTTTCTAGGTACAGGCGACCGCATGTACCATGTCTTCGCCTTGACTGTTACCAATATTAACGCCAGAATTTTCTTCTTATTAACGAAAAACTTCGGAGATTATCTTCATGCATCCTTGCGCACCATACTCCGGTCGACAATAAGCCCTTGACTATTAAAGAAGAAATATTGGTGGTATGTATAAACGTCTCATTGAACTTATTTCTACTTTAACTATTCTACACGCGTTTCGATAATGTGGCAAGTTAAAGTGGGCGTATATAGTAGTTACTACAGATACGTGAAACCGGAACGATTGAAAATCAATACCTTTTATTTCGTCTATCGTAGCCTGTTTTGTCGGATTCTTTCTCTATTCAAGTCATTAGAAAGGTCGTTATGCGCAGGTCGAACGTGTGGGTATATTGGAGCAATTCATACGGTTGCTGAGGTCACAGTAGAAGCAGGTAAATCTATACAATTATTTTAAAACGTGAACATATCCTCCATCTTTTTTAAGCGGGCGCGCCTTTGGGTAAATTGTGGCCAATCAGCTCCGATCACACGTTTGGTGCGTTGCCATGTCGCAATAGCTGGCCAAGTCAAAAAACAATGTCGAACAAACAATATATTGACTGAACTATTAGTTTATATTGCCGGTTTAATACATTTTCTTATATAGAAATGTTGGCTGTTTTGATAAAAAGCTAGTCGTGGCACATAGCGTATTTCCCTATTGTATTCGTTTTCGGCATTCACTGGGGTCTGGCTAGAAGCATAAATCTGATTAGACAAACAAGGTTAGAATAAATTTATTCAGCTCAATCTAGTCTTGAAACGGCCACCTACCGGTATGTCTCCCCTAGTCCTTTCATGATACCAGGCTCCTTGTTCTTCTGAACGTAAGACCAGCTATGATTAGTAAAACGCGACTGAAACCCTAGACCGTAGTCAGATCGATATGTGGTTCTATGGCTTGCATTCCTATTTGTCTTATACCAAGTTTATTTTGTAATATCTAACTACAGAACAAATATTTCGGCGCGGAGACCTTTTAGCTACGCAAAAAAGAGCTCGTAAATAGCTCCTGGTGAATGATTCCAATACAAGCCAGAGTTCGAACGTTTTCTGTTTTAGAATATTTGAGATCCTCCCATTCTCTAACTTAGGCGCCACTTGCATCATATAAATAATTAACATCTTACGTTTGTTTCTCAGCCGCCCTTCTGCGATTACACACGACAGGTGTACGTGAAGCTTCAACGACTTCGAACGAACCAACGTACGTATGCGACTACATTCCGCCTATGCTTCCATTTATCACTTGGGTCTCCTGGGACAGCCGACACCTTCGGCCCAGAAGCGGTGACAGTTCTGCGAAGCTCCCTATAAGATAGAGCTGTTTGTCAAGTAACTTTGCTGTTCCAAGGCTCTGCAAAGCCTAAAAGGCTCGAAATCGTCACTGACTTTTGTTAATTAATCGGATTGCTCTCGCTCTCCATAGATACTAATCATACGTGGATTGAAGAGCTGTCTTTATGACTCCGCCGGATGATGCATGGCGAACAGCATAAACTGTAAGTTTCTGGCAATGCGTCAAAGATATCTGCAAGCCGAAAAAGTTCAACTTCACGAAATAATACGGAACTTGAAAAAGTGAAAACGTCGTAATTATTATATTTTTACAAATAAACCACAACGCTGTATCTGTTGTACGTAGAGCCTCATTTTTCTCTTGTTCGTAGAAATTATTTTTGGTGCCGTCAAACGAATCGTCTTGAGAACATCGGACTTTCGAGTTCTGTTGCTCGATTTACCGTAAACTGCATTCAATTTTCCGGGAAATGATTTTCGACAAAGCTCAAGGAGTTTAATTGTTGTTTGTTTAAAAGAGTTAAAGGTGTCCGATATGTGTTGGCTGCATACTCCTTCAGACATTTGTTTAATTACAACCCGGAAGTCACTAGTAGCTTCGTCGTTCCACTATATGAGAATCCATAATTTAATGACCATTAAATTCCTATATGTTTTATAGGTTATTTATTAATATATATATAAATTAACCAGGTGAGAAGTAAACTCGAGAAGACGGCGTTATGCTACTATAACGGGGGCAATACGGGTTTTGCATGTGGACAACGGTTTAGCTATGATATCGACTGGTTAATTAGGGCATGTCCGCGCAGCGCATAATCTGCGCCTTTACTAGGCTAACGTTTTCGACGTGTACGTATAGATGCGTTCTAAAGAGAGGGCCATATGTAGTGGCACAGTGTACACCGAGTTTTCGTTGTTCCGACGATTCGGTCCAATCTCTTCAGATGCGATGGCCTGTGACCGAAGTAACAAAAAGATCACGCGGGATTTAACAAAACAAAAGTAACTCCAAATGATTATATCTAAAGGATCATGGTTCCCTACATAAATAGTTTACGCATATTAATCCTAAGCTAAGGTTCTAGTCTAAGGTCCTTCCGACAAAACATGTATATTCTTATCTTATACAATACTCTAACAAGACGTAGTCACTACCGCCGCCGAAGGCAGTATGTAAAGCAATATGAATTGACGACAGCCAATGTCGATTGTGATGTGGTTGGTATCTTTCAAACCAAGAATAGCAAACCCCAGTTATTGTAGATTAGCAATAAGGCGGATCACGCTTACGTTTTCCTACCGGAGATATCTACACATATGTAGCCAAATTAAAGCATAAGGGTACGTGTAACCATGATATAAAGCCGAGAGTCGCGCTAGCTCATCAGCCCATAGGTATAATTGAAGTGAAGCTACTTTAAAACAAAGCCCTGTTAAATGACCCTATCTTCGTTGAGGGCAGCTTGGAGAAATGAACAGTAAAAATGTACCATCAGTATTTTTCATAATTTAATTTATTTTTATCCACGTTGGCATTGTGTGAAAAGTAAATCAATGACCTTGACCTGTTTTTAGTCCCGTTCCTACAGACACAAGCGTTTCATTAACACGTCTGTACACATATACCGTATGTACGTACACAGCTGTTCATCGTAATCAAAAAGCATCACACTTGAGCACCCCATGGTAGTGCTGGTGTCGTTGCATCGCCTGACCACTTCTACTGATCAATTCCTTTTCATAGTGCTCAAGCTTTATACGCTAGTCGTCGATAGCCATTACGCTACACGAATCGCAGCGTTTGTGGGCGTCCTCTCTATCACAGCCAGAAGACAAGCATGGCACGTAAGATTGAAGCAGGTCGTTGTTTCATCTATGACCGTTATCAATTGAAAGGAAGCTACATGAATGATTAACTTACCTGCTAACTAGAAGCTGCCGACTAAATTTAGTTATTGCTGGCTACAAGTTTCACCGGGTGGTCTGATAGTTGGCTTGGCAAGGCAAGGAAGTTGGGCTGATAGGAGTAACAGTGCTTGGGCAACTTACCTCTTCAAGTGACGTAAGTGTTTTAGCTCATTAAATTAACTTCATTATCTGAGCTCTAAGTCATAGTATGGCCTGAACTGTAGACGTGAGCACCTTTATCAACGTCTATCTCATCTGGCAGATTTTACTCAAACTAGCACAGATTAGTGCTGTTCAAATAATTAACCGTTAGTGATGGAATGAGCTGCTACTGCGGGAATGTAGGCATCTATGGTTTCAAGCGGGTTTTATGTTGATGTACCAAAATATGCTGTATCTGACTAAGATAAATGAAGAAGAAATATGCGTAATTCTCTAAGACTATTGGGTCTGTATTGGAGCAACGGCATCAAACTGTCACCTAGTCAGAAGTGCCTGGTTAAACCCAGACAGATTAATCTATTTAGAAACGACACCGAATGCCCTATGCTAATAAGAGATAATGGTACCAGCAACGAATGTACGAGATCAATAAATTTGCCGCATGTTGGCCATATTCTACCGACTCTAACCTTAAGTGACTCTTTTATTGCATGGTGATTATTTTTATTCAAGAATTATATGTCATCGGCCGTTCTAGGTCACAAAACCAAATATGTTTCGTTGAATTCCTGCCTCTTGAACAACTATTTAATGCCTCACATCTTTCGACATTGCCATGGAGATACCCTATGGAAGGTAGGCGTTTTACGTTAACAGGCAACGAAGCGCGTCCAGCATACTTTCACGAGCTCTGTGAGTTTCAGTTGGTCTATGCCTTTTATCCTGGAGAACATTTACTCTTCTTTTTTGCTTTTTACTCTGTTTCGGTACGGTATATGAATTGTCAGGATAAGTAAACAGAGGTAACAGGCAAATGGAAACTGTATCATTGATGCAACTTTGATTGCGCAACCGACCGATCAATTGGATCCAGACTAGACTGAAAATCAGCTATAATGATCGGTATGTCCGGAAGGAAGATCGCCAGACGGAATTTGTGTGACAAGCGCACCAACGGGTAACGCACCATTAAATACACAATTAACAATGTATTATAAGTTTACCAATGACAAAAGTTGTTTCAACGCTGCACTCGAAGGGAGGCAACTTCGATAATCTGCTACCTAGTATGTATAAGGGTGGGTGCCTTTATGAATAAACTGGGAGTCTGTTGCACTTCAGAGAAAAATTGCTCGCTGGAGATCGGCGATTTTTCTTTAAAACATATGAGTGAGATCAGGCAAAGCGCGACACCTTTTCCTTTAAAAGGGCCTAGAGTAATAGAAAAAAAATAACGGTTGTCCAAAAACGACAGGTCTAACAGGGAAATGTCAGCCTTTTTGAGTCGTATGGCTAGAACTTTTTGGATCTATTTCTAGACTACCGCGTTCAAGCTACAACGCAATTAACAATATTGCTTCTGTTTGAAAACAGCGGGAGCTTTGAGCTTCAATTCTGATTGAGAACACGAAAAGGCACGAGATATCGCTGAACATCTTCATGTGAACAGTCGTTTAGTGTTTGATTTCGTTTTCCCCCTGCGCGGCAGCCGGCTCCGGCCGCGCGTATTAATGAGGCCCACAAGCGTGGATAACCGAATAACACAAACAACCTTTGTTTTAGTCAGCGATAGCGCAACCGAAATAACACGCACAGCTACAGTACGTGGCTTCAGGTATGCGCGCAGGTGGCAACTCATCTGCCCCCTGTAACAATAACAGGTACGTATGTACCACAATTTGCTAGCCCACTTTTTACCTACACGGCAATTGTAACACTGGTTAATTCCATTTGAAAATAATGCACGATATATGTCTTGTCTAACTGGACTTGGACATTGTTTCTCTGCAGAATACGTTTACAAAGCTAGGCTGATTTATATCATTATTAAATTGATAAATATGCTTCCCTGACGACTATGGAAGCGAAAGAAAGAATTTCCAGGTGAACTGCAAGTTAGAACGGAATTAGAAAAGATTACAGCTTTCAATGAAAATAATTTTACGGATCAATCAGCAATTTTCCATAACTAAATTAAGCGATTTTACAAACCTGCCAAGAATAAGTTGAAGATTCTCTGCAACTTTTTTCCTAACTGAGGATTCCGTCTGAGCTTGCTGCGTACGAACACATATACATATATAACCTTGCAAAATGAACTGTATTATTAAGCGGTTAGACAAAATAATTTAGCAGAGAATCATAAGAGTCTTTTATTAAATTTAGAATCATGAAATGTATAATTTCAAGGCAATAGGACACGTACTAAGTGGTGCGATTTCAACTTGCAAATATGTCAATAAATTTTGCATTTCTGATAGTGAATTACATGCGCCTGGAGGTCATTTCGTTAGTAGAACGTTCGAAATAAGTTTATAATTTTCCTAGAACTATGATTTATGTGATCGTTGTTACATTCGATCCATATCGGCAAAATCATACATATTTACCATAACTGTTTGTATACACCGTAGTCGTGTAATTAATTATTTTGATTGATGCTTCGCTCATCGAAAATGGTGTCATCTGGGATGCCGGCCCCGATGACCATCTGTTACCCAGGTCCTTCGTGCTTAACGTCTCTCAACTGAACCGGCGGCGAGTTATCGTAACGAAAATGTTCCAAACTGTCTATGGACGAGCTCTTCATGTGTGGCTTCTATAAATTATTGAATAGGTAAACACCAAATAATATCAGTGTCTTGCGTTTCTGAAATGCAGCGACACTTATCTACGGTTTGTCAAATCGTATTTTCTTGTATCGTCTCGTCTGCCTCAAAGGACACTCAAACGGTACGTACTTGGGGAATCAATGCCGGCACAACCAAACGCTTCGACGTGTTTGCGCACCCCACGAATGGTAAAAATATGCGGGTTAGTGCGATGCCGTTGTGGAAGGAGAGATATAAGGAGCGACAAATTTGCTCAATCGTAATGTATGCAGTATTAAAGTAACGCTTTGTTTACATGCTACCCATTACTCGTCGATCGTGTAACTCATATACAACTTATATATTGAACAAATTATTCAACAGTTTCAATTCTTAACCAATGAAGAACAAGCTTGTTTCTCTACGGCGCTTTGTTGATTCGTAGTAAAGTATTGTTAGCACACTTTTCCTAAACTAACAACGTGTGCTTCACTTCACACTGTACATACACAACCGACCTCACTTACCTGCACAGTGGGTTGAACTGAACTTGATGTTCGGTCGAGGATACCATCGAATCCATGTAAAAGATGATACGTGGTCATAGATAACCGCTCGTCGCCCATACTGCCTTTAATAACTGCCAGCCAGAGATTTCTTTTATTGTCCTTCAACACTAGACGGGGATAAAATTAGGTTACTATTTTTTCTCCTCGAATTTCCTGCGGCTACACAAATAGTTCTGCGTATTTCGGTCGGTGTGCAACAATGAAACAGACGACCAGAGGTAATTCCAGCTACACAACGTTTAAGTACTGCTTCCACTGCTGGGAACTGATAAATGTAGAAAGATCACTTGATTTCACTGCTATCAATTCCTATATGTTCATTCAAATGCATTACAGTGACTAGTTAAAAACGCGCTACGTCTGCGATGAAAACGTTAGAACGAGTGGATAGCCAGCTTAGAGCGAAGGCGGTTTGCTTACCGCTAGTTCTTCTTCGTTTTGCATTAGTTATCGCCGTAGGGACGACTTTGTATCGTACAGTTTCTCGGCACCTGTTGCTCGGGAAAGAGCCTGGAAAGGGCAGGACGAAGGAAAGGGCCATCAGAGCCCAGACGGCTTCGGCAGAGACTAACTAACTGCCTTCTGCAAGTCGGCGTACTTCGCTGCTGTCAACCATTCGATGTTGGCCTCCTTATGCCCATCTAAATCGGCCTAGCAGAATTCTCTAATAGGATCCGCTGCCCTTTGTGCTTGCCTTGACAGTCTAACAGGCTACAAAGACCTCGCCCCAGCTCTAGGTCTTCGCCTCTCGCGGTCTTCTGAGCTTTTTTCAGCCGCGTTCAGTCATTTCGACTCTTTTCTCTCTCGCGCTCCATAGTTTGCAACGCCCGTCACGTGTCATCAGGCAGCTGCTCAGTGCTGTTTAGTGCATTTGCGGCGGGTTCTATAACTACATCGCAAATCGGTCCTCTATTTACAATTGCGCCTGCTACCAGTCTCCCCCTGACAGGGTCGATCAACAGTCTGCTTATACACTAGACGGACGTTCCACAGATTAGGCCCTGCTAATTCGACACATGGACTTACCTGATTCTGAAACACCACTAACCGAAAAGATGTTCTCTCAGGGGAAACAGATGATGCCAACGCTGCCGGCATGCCGAGGCCGCTCGCACGCCTAAGGCATGAGTCGGAGGTTCACGTTGTACCTATAAATGACAACTGCATGAGGCATGCATTACCTGCACGTTAGCTTGTCATAAAATCTTGCTGAAATCGAAAAGTTCTCGAAATCTTGCATAGTTTGTACCTCTAATACCAAGTTGTGCTAAAAACAAAGTTAAATTTGGCAGCTAACTGCTGCTCAACCAGTTTTGCTCGTTATCATTATAGCAGTATAGACACGGAGATGTGGATGCATGAGCAAGTATAGCGGGCGATGGTGTATTGTGATGATTATCTTTATGATAAAATAAGCTCTATTGAGGTTTGTACTACACTAGATGTACATTCCTTCTTTCTCGAGAAAACGCGCTCAAAGGGTTGCCACCATGGATATAAATTATAAGCAATTACACTGAGATTTTGTGATATGTCTGCATATAGCTACTGGAAGAGGGAACAACCGTTATGTCAAAATAAAAACAGACTTGTTGGTAATGACGTTTACGTATAGCATGATTCATATTTAGATAGAATACGTATGCTTGTTCTAATCCGTATATGAAGCGTGTTAATGTTACTCCGATTACACGCGCGTTCGATATCCAATAAGAGTCGCTAACGATACCTGCCACCGAATGAGGTCATATTATATATTATAGTTATACATATATATACATTCATATATTATAGTATCACTAACCATTCGCGATCTATGAAAGATTGGCATAGGCATAGAAAACCCTTAAACATAAGTTCATATTCATAAATTACATAAATCTTAAAGCACTAGCACAGCATGAGACTGGAAAACTATGCTCTATATTTAATAACAGCATCATATAGCAGAGGGTAGAAGATCAAGAACGTTATAGGTGTTAATTTGTGCGCTAGAACAAAAGGCCTAAGCCGTCTGAGCTATTGCGTTGACTCTTGTCTTAAGGGGGTCAAGCAGGCAACCAGTACTCTGTACATGTTCCATATGGAATTTTTTACTGCGCTTTTCCTGATACACCGCTATGTTTTAATTAAATTGATGCTTTTTTCGGGAAACACCGACTCTTTCAAACACCAATTCAGCGGGCTTGTTGTTCCTATGATATAAGATAATTGCTCTCCGAAACATAGTGCACCCTAGGCCACTTGCCAACTATATGGCTTGGCATATAGAGTATATTTTTTCATTTCTATATAGTCTCCTATGCGTCACCCCGAGAGTTGATTCAGTAACAATCCACCCCTCAGGGAAGCCAACCTAAATGAGCACAGTCGAAAGCTGCTCGTCCCAGTCAAAACCTCGACGAAACGTCTTCCACAGTAGCTCCACGTACCCCCGGTCGAAAACGTGTTCAGACCCGCGCGTTACAACACTTAAAAAAGAATATAGCACTGCTGAAGCCTTTGTCATCGACAACATATATTTATTACACTGTGTGTGATTATACAAGACATTTAATTATATTGTCCGATCGTTTTTTCGCTGTTATTGACTAGCGCAATAATTCGCCTTCGTTTATATCTGTTCAACCCCTTATGATTACAGTGCAATGTGCTTAGGGAAATTCACGCGTGAATTTGAATTATACGCCTATCAGCAACCACTTCTAGTTGCCTTTTAGTGATATTATATGATATATATATGAGCGATAAAACCTACGAACACCGCATACGGTTCGTGTTTTTTAGGCGTGGCTTTTATCTATTCGTCAACTAGAACCATGGTATGGACTCAGTTTTACACCACAATCCACGAGCAGCTCAAGTATCGAAAAAGTACTCACTGAGACTGTGTAAAGTCTCCCAATTATGCGATTGTTTGAAAATGTTCATTTTTATTTTTTTGACCAAAGCAAGATTTTGGCCTCTATAGACGCATGACTGAAGCTGCATGAATTATGCAGTGATTGTTTTGTTAACAAGTAAGATCTTGTTATGATCGTATTATAGGTTAGACGAACTATCAAATCGTTTCAGCACGTACTGGAATTTTTCGTTTCACTTGGCCAAGTATTTGTGGAGATGTCTAGTAACTAGAACAGGATGTCACTAAAAATCTGACTTTCGCCAATCTAAGGCCCAACAGTGTCATAGATAATTAACTTAAATTAAATTCAGCATATTCTTTCCCTGACAATGCATCAGATATTAATTTACTAGCTTTCCGTTTATAGTTCGCTCAACTTCGCTTAAGAGTCGAACGCTTTCGAAAGAAAGCTACACCTTCCCGCATAGTTGTTTACAATAATCAGCCCAAAACTATCTAACGCTACTATTATTCGCCAAAAAACCTCGATTCGAACCTAAATTCGATTCGAATCGATGAATTCAGTACGTAACATTCTATTGTTTTTGTCAAGGCAAGTGATTTCTACACTACTGCCCATAACAGTCTCTATGTATTTGTACTGTTTAGATAGATGTAGCGTTAACAAAATGACGAAACACACTGATATACTTAATAGGATTTATGGTATATACAACCGTACACAGAGTCAGTTCTAGCTATGACGTTACTTGAGAAACTGTCGTATTCAGGTCTATGCGACAACTCCATGAGACCGCCGGCATGAAGAAGTTCACTTCTTTAAGGAACAATACTTTCCAGTCATTTAGAATCATAATCTACTAATTAGTGGCGATTGAAGCTTCGTATTGGGAATGTCCATCACATCTTTGCCTAGGGAGTGACGTCACAATCGAAGCGAAGAGCATATCTTCCCACAGCGTCTTTCGTTATATTATGATCCATAATTTTTAATGTCTTCCTTTTTGCTAGCACTATTGACCCTAATAACGCATGTTTTATAAACCTGTCTTGGAAGTACCGTCAATATATAATTCTTTCAGGAACTCTAAAAGAAACCTGTTAAGTTTATGATCTTATTATTACTTATTATTGTCGAATGCTGCGTTACCAACAAAATAGAATTCGAGCTTGACCTTAGGTGCTCACACCTTTCAGCCCTGAAGTTTCTTTGGATACTACTCTCAGTGAGATGCGAGTATTCGGCCCCGCAGCCACGGAACCTTGGATTTAAATATTTAATAAATATATCGAGAATATTCTTTAGCTAGATATGAAATGTTGATGAATTCGACACTGGGACCAGTTCACTGCGTGCATGGTTATCAATAACAAACGCGTGGGGCATTTTCTGCTGCTAGACTCGTATGCTTCTGCCGGTACGATGAACGCTTCTGAAAAAATAGAATACACGTGTGAACATTTGTGCTAGCATTCGAGCTCACAAAAACAAACAGAGCATTACTCATGCCATAAATAACAGGTTTGTTGTCATAAATAACATTGATTTATAACAACAAACCTGAGAGTTATTCGCAAACAACGTAATATAGTATTAAACGTATAATTGAATATTTCTAATAAAAGCAAGACTCTTTGGTTTCTCATCGTGCATGGTGCTATGTATTTCTTTTTTACTGTGCTATTGTCATTAGTCTGGTTTAGTTACACGGAAGCTTTTGTTCATTCTGTTCACGAAGCTTGTAGAAAAGGGATAGTAGTGATTCAAGAGAGGACCCGTACCCTACCTTCCTCATTATACTAGGATGTTGTGGTCGCTCGCGGACATTCTGAAGAATCGCCAACGTTTACAGTATCATTATGTCCGTGGATTTTTTATCACCCTTTCGTCTGCTTGCACGTTTTTTGTTTGGTAGTACAGTTTTTTATTTCATACATTACAAAAAGCATTTTGGTTTTAGCCTACGCGGGGTTCTTCTCCAAACAAATCCTCTCAAGCTGACCTCTTCCTACAGTTTTCGAATCAGCTTCAACAACGTGTATACAAATATCTCGTCCGTTTTCATTATTATATTTTCCAGCCAAACCGTTCATACGTAACTTTCGGAAACTTTCTTCATTATTAATTTTAATGGGTAAAAAGGAAATTATAATTGTATGGGTTCTCGTGCGTAGCAAACACACCATAGATACACAATAAATTGGTGGACGGTTATTATTATTTGTTCGTTCGTACCGCCCTTCCCTTTCTCTAGCTTCGTGCTGGCTCATTATGTCACTCCAGATGGCATTTAATGTGCTTAGTATATAT
>NW_019214079.1:69201-165397 GCF_002532875.2 Varroa jacobsoni | reverse complement strand
ATATATCACTCCCTTAATCCTGAATAAACGTCTAGATGCTAATTCCAACAATTTAATAGAGCAACCACTGAAAGGCTGTGCCATATCCTTCTATTTAGTCTTCTAAAACATCTAGGTACACTGAATAAATAACCGTCTTTGTGAAGTAACCGTTGTATTGAATTAACTGTTGATCACTCTATTAACCTTCTAGGGAATCGACTAAGATTTTCCAGTATTAAGTAGATTACGGATTACGTAGAACAGAGCATTATTTTTTTTACTGGCCTATGTGAGGTTTCTATTATAATAAAAAAGAGTTGACAATTGTTATGACTTTACATTTCTGCATCAGAAACAGAGATTGGGCAGCGGAATGATTATCCATTTGTAAAACTAAGTCCCCTCTAAAAACCGAATACAGGAATTTTTACTAAAAAAAAAAATCAAAGGAACGTCATCCTTTGATTGATCGAAATAAAATATTTAAATATTCACATATACGCATGTAAGTGCACAAAGAAATCGAACCATATTGGTAATCTAACTATAAGCCCTAGAGTTTTTGACTATTTAATTAATCCAACATTGACTCAATCTTGCCAAATATAAAGGTTGAGCTACATCGTTACAACGGCGTCACTCACTATTTCCCGATTCCTCTATTCTTGTAAATTTTTGTTGTTAGATGGAGTGACCCACGTATTATCACGAATTCATTTTGATGCTACATTCCTAAAGGGGTTTCCTGTAAAATAGGCACATGTCACATTTTATGGGGTACCGTACAATTTCTCTACCACGCTAATGGTTCGCACACTCGCTCTCGGAAGTCGGTATTCTTCTTATGTAATAAATTAGAAAATTAGGCGTAAAGTGCGTTTGATCGGTACACTTCTTATTCATAGCTATTGAAATACTCGAAAATGACGTCTACAGTGCCATCGGCAAAGAATTTTTACCAGGCATATAGAAGTTTCAGTACTGGGTTACTATCAGTTTTGAATGATAAAAAAGTTTATAGGTTTTGATTACATTTGTACTTAATTTGTTAGTATAATAAACAAAACGTAAAAAAAAAAATTAACTTCAGCAGTCAAGAAATTAGACACCTAAGATAATTTTTTCTTCATCATCATCAAGTTCTTGTATCAATCAAATATAGCACTTTTTGATTCCGGAGCTAACTCCTCGGCAACTATTTCGTCGAAGACTTCTGATTTAGTTTCCTGAAATGAATGTTAATGAGTAAATATTAAGAAAGAAACAAGGGCTCAAGTTTGTATACGTTTTACTAGATGAATTATGGTACATCAAACTTGGCACCCTAGCAGCAAATATTAACAATGCATGAATAGCACTTGGATTGACGAAGTCATTTAGTATGTCGGGGTAAACATAATAGGGTCTCCAGTTTGCAGCTGTTACAAAACTCGCGTACATTAAAGGTACTCATGCCAATCGAGAAATCTAAAGCAACATTTAAGATATTTTGAATCCAAATAATAACGTCATAATTCGTTTTAAGCATAGTCTGCTCCATGGGAAGAATTCTGAAAAACTAACTTCGACCATAAGTAACGGCATTACAATGAACAGTTGTGTTCTTTCTCTTCAAGTGAAGTGTGGCCTTGTTATTGTCAAGCAAGTAGCCTAAAAATAAACAAAAAAAAAAATAGCTGTTTGTAACGGCAGGCCCCATATGATCATGTAGCATTACCTTAACGTTAGCGTTCCACCTGATTTATCTTGAACATGACACATTGTAACAAGGAAAGTTTAAACCTAGTAACTAAACGTTGAAGGAGAATTCCTCTTGCGCATGTCAACCTAATGTCGCCATTGTTTCATTAGCCTAATCCTCAAGTTATTAGAGCGCCCATCTGTTGTCCATGTACCGCGGCTATAAATTGCTGATCCTGTTTGTCCGTTCATCAATATTCTTCTCGAGTTTTTATACGCGATTCAAATTCACTATCTTCAGGTTTCATGAATTCAAAGTGACTAATAACTGCCGACTCTAGCGTGTGTTCCACAACTACCGACGATTGCCGCTGTTGCTTTTGATGTTTTCTGAAAATGCTGATTCGACTGAGAATTACATGAGGCTGATCACGTACCTCTGGATCTGCCAACTGTCTTTGTCGGTAGGACACGGAACAATTGATTTTGTACTATTTCATTGTTCAACACAGTGTCCCTTTACGCTTCGTGCGTTTTCTGATATCAGTTCTGATTTTATCCTGCCAAAGGACCTACTCCTTCGATTGGCCGGTTGCCCATACCGGTCGGATTCTTGTTGCAAAAGTTCATCTACTTCACCTGAGCCTGAATCTTCGCTCAAAGGCGGCACAAGCACCTGCTCTTTCTTTGGCTAATGGGATAATCTATTGATTACGCATAATGTACACACCGTTAATAAAACATAGTTAATGATTTATCTCTTGATAAAAGTGGCATATTCAGCAAAATAAGTAAAACAAGCATACGTGACAGACAATTTTTGGCAGTTACGTATTGATATTTCGTTCTTCGGGACAGTCAGGAAAATGAAGTAGATATGATACGGTGTCGTGAAGCCTGAAATGCGCACTCCCTTGTTTCTGGTACCACAATTTGATTACCTCCATTTGACTAACACGGTTACTAATTGTTTGTAAATTTCAGTATCTAACTGGCCCTTAAGATTTAAGAACTTAACGATCGTCCACTGATTATGCTCACTCAATGAGTTATTTTGCTGCCAGATTCATGTTCTTGCAATCGGGTTGTGTCAGAGTAATAGCTAAATGTTTATAGGACCTACCGTTGGCATATGGTCTGCTGGTGGCGCGTACTTTAAATTTTAAGCAGACGAATGAGTACACTTATTTTTGAGACAACTTGTTATCTTGTCGATAAAAACCGGCATTTCAAAAATAAAACGAATAAGTGCCTTTAAGACAACGCAATATCTGGAAGCCGCCTTAATAAATGCCATTACCGGGAAAGATTTCAAAGCCGCCTCATACGTTTGCAACATGCGTACCACTCATGCTTCGCATGTAAAAAACCTTTCATACGAAACAGAATATTAGTATTGGGTTTGTGTATTCTTTTCATACACCTCAGAAAAAACGTCCTCGAGATAAGTTAGTGGGTAGCGTGTTGGCATACCAATGTTATCAACACGTAGTGGTCTAGGTTTATATTCATACGTAGATTTCGTTGCATGCCGGGAGGTACCCGTATTATAGAATCGTTACCAGCGCTGATGTACATAAAACTCGAAACAGTTGATTTTTTAATTGAAAATGCTTGAAAATACTTAACTGGTCATAGTTTACTTTCCTGGCCACTTCGACAACTGCTTTATATATCGTCTTCTCTTAAAGATGCATTAGGGCCATCTCTCACTGAGTCGAAAATGTTCTCTGTGAAGTAATCAACCAGTCACTTTAAGTATAAAGTTTACACGGTATACAGCGCAAATATAATCGTTCGCCTGTTTCGGCAGTTTTTTGATCTTGCCAGAAGGCGTAACAATATAGGTATTAAAAACGTATTTTGCGACTAAACTGAACGCATCATAAAACGAAATTAGCGTAGGAAGCGTGCTTTCGAATGGCGCACGGGAACAAAAGAAACAATAGATGGTTAAAAGGAAAGGAAACATTTAGAAATTCGTTTTTGCCGAAAGGTCTTATAATAACGTCAAAAATCCCCAGTCACGTGTTCTTATTATATCATTTGCTAAACTAATTTAAATGTTATTATAGCCTAAAATTATAAAAATAAAAAAATAATAAAGAATATAGCCTAATAAAAAAAAAAACATTTTAAAAGCTTGCCGTTAGTTTAAAGTCGTTTTTTTCTGCTCGTTTTTCTGGTCCAATCGCGCCCCGCATCCTCATCGTGATGTCAATTTTCAAAAACCTTAGCGTCGGACATTCTCGCAAATTCGTATGCCAATAAGTGTTCTTGTACGCGTTCGACAAATTGCCTTAGGCACTCTGCCAGCCCCGCTTCTCGGAATCAGTGAGCAATTTGCGCAAGTACTATAATTTTGAAGCTACTTCAATGGGCATGCTCGGGTGCATAGCTTGTGTTACGTTCCTAGTGGCTCGGGAGAGTTTTATCTTGGTTATACCAAATTCAATTGGCGCCGCCCTCCTAATTTATAAACCTTTTTCGAGGATGGCTACAATTGGCCTCTGAAAAGTTTTTGGCTGCACTCGAACTTGATCGCTCCTCCTTTGGTACTTCCACACTATTGCGAGCTCTAGTTAAATAATCACCACACTGCTTTGTGTGAATCAAGCTGTTATTTTTTTTTTGCTTTACTCAGATGATGACAAACAAATAGAGACCATAAAAGGGCTGAACCATCTGATCAGAGTTTTTCACTACGTTACCTGCCTTTTAAAGCCACACCGCTTGCCTAATATGACTTTTTTTTTTATCTTTATACAATTGATGTGTAATACAAGAAAGAGTTATTTAATAACTCCTTCTGATTATGATTGGTAATGTTCCTTAAAAACAAACAGGCTTTCAGATCAACACCTAACATTAAGAAATGTGGTATCATTTGTTCTCAGGAAAACGTATTAGTTTTGCTTGACATGGTATATATGCTGAAATAAGCCTCTTATCACGGTGCAGCATGACACCTATCTCATTGCTGAATTAATAAGCAATAAAAAAACAACCTATCCCATAAAGCTTTTATGGCAGTCTGCTAGTTCATCTAGTCATTTTTGTTTTCATAAGCGCTCACTCAATTCGGCTTGCTTTTTGACATGGTTGTCCCTCGTACATGCAACTTTATAGCAGATTGTGAAATCAGCTGTTCTGAGATTTAATAAGATCTAATATACTTACCTCAGTGTAGAGTAAACTGAAATCACAAGTATTTCACCGTCTTGGATGTACCCTTGGTTTGGGAATTTCAAAAGAGAAGAGCGTGTTTTCTAATTGGAGCAACAAGACACTCGTAAACTGTCTTTCACAGTAACCGGATGAGCAGGTGGGCAGACATATTCGGATAGTAGTAAAATTGAAATTCCGTTCAAACCTGTGACGTGACTTGTTACGCTAAGTAACATCTTGAGCGAACCGTATTCTATAACTAAACAACAATATCAGTGTACTGCCTATCAAGTAATGTTATATATCTTACAGGAAGAACACACTGTTTCTGCTTTTGTCCTTTTCTCTGCATACTTCAGTACGAATACTCGTCCTTCAGTGTCGTCTTCTATGATAAAATTCCCGTTGTACTGCTACTGATAAAACCTCCATCCATCTGTGATGAAATGGTCCCCGGCTACGTAGCAAGGATCTCCACTTTTTTTCAGCACTCAACGCTTTTTTTACAGCGCCACCATTTGAATCAGTTCTTAGCTTCAGTTGTCATGTGGAATGCCAAGGGCTAGTTTAATAAAACTGTGTTTGACGTCATCGTTATTTCCGGCTTTCTGAGTGCGGCAATTCTATAATGGCTATTAAACTTCCTTTGTATTGTATCGCATTCTGTTATGTCTAGTATTTTGAGCCTTGGTACGCTGTCGGAGAGTAAAAGCTTTCTATGGACCGAAGTTTCATTAAATATAGTCTTTGGTGATTAGCGCAGGCGATTCGAAAGGTCGCTGTGGCATGCTGTTACAGTTAATCATTTAACTTCTGGGACGTTCACGCGTAGTTGTAATGCTACCTAAAACAAACGTAGCACCCTTCCTTTTGAGAACGCTTACAGTTACTACGTAGGTCTTTCCTCTAGGCTCTTGCTTTTTGATCCCGTTTTCAACAGATCTGTAAAATACACGGTCTAAGCCACCTATTAACGTCACCAGTTTCATTACTTAAAGGGGCCGCTCTGCTGCTAGTAATTTAAAACAACAACGCTTGCTCTTCCATTTTATCGTTTCACATTTCCTCTTTTTTCACAGATTATATTTTTTGACTAAGTAGCATTTTAAGGATATAAATTAACTAAAACCAAAAACGATCATCTAAATCATGCAAAAAAATGTTACTCTGAAATAATACGGGAGTATTATCCATCATTTTGTTTAATCATAGATATCCTTAATCCTCTCAACATACAAATAGTTGACTTGAGCATATGGCCAAGATAATGTAGTCGCGTGGAACGATTCAATACGCTCTCTATAAGGAACGACCGCGCGAAATTAGAATTTCTTGTTTCGTGAGAATCACATTATCACCCTTCTGGAAGCAAATCGATAACAATAAACAACAATTTGTCATCTAGTTGGGCAGAAGAAAATGGCTACCGATCACGTTTAATTATAATTATCGAGCTTTATATATATATATATATATATCTATTCCGGAAATTCTTAAGAATTGTAAAAAGTAGGTGCACGTTAAAGCTCAAATGAACTTGCAATTTAATGCTCATTTGCACCGCGGTCTTTCCTGTCCCAGGTTTTTGTGGAAGATGAAACGTACGAATGACGTGCACATCTGTTACATCCTAGTCTTTGAAGAGCGCCAGGATGCTATGTCTTTGTCAGAAATTTTTGTGCATGACATTTTAATCGATCGCAGTTTTTGGATACGAATCATTGATATTATAGAGAAATGGCGCTTGATTTCATTTAAACTGATAACGTTTGACCTACTAAATGTATTTTATGAGGTACTTCAAATTTTTATTTAACCGTTTCTATCTACCGTTGCATATGAAGTTAATAGGCTGATAAACGGCAGTGCGCGCCTAATTCCACAAACTTTTTAACACTATAGGTGGCTGCTCCGGGTCTGTTTCACTCACGTTTTTCTTCTCCCCTGACTTGTAGCTCGAGAAGCGCCAAATACAAATATGTAAACATCAACACATCCATCCGGCGTGCAAAATCCAGCTAGTAATCAAGATGGCGGCGCCCACGGACGGGCAACACGAAGACAAAAGAAGCAACGTTGATGACGATTATTATGCAACGCTCAATGTTTCACGAACGGTAAGCGATCAGAGAGATGGCTGGGAGCATACAACGTATCCTGACCCATAATCGCAACGTCTTTCTTCGCCGGCGTCCCACCAAAAGTAAATTTTGTTTTGTGCGCGATCTTCAGTCGCGTGTTGATCCGCTAATCCTGTTCTATTTCACGAGTTCGCTGTTGTCTTCGACAGCGCGACCGTAAATAAGTAATTAACCTATCACACCTCTGCCTTTTATCTAACTGTACATCAATGTATTGAGGACAGGCGACGGCAGAGGAGATTACGGCTGCCTTCCGGATGCTTAGCCGCGTCTACCATCCCGATAAGCACTTGAACGACCGAGACAAACAAAATGCCGAGGTGCTATTCAACCAGATACGACATGCACACGACGGTCAGTTGAACTGATACAGCCACAATAACGTATAGTATATAGCTGTCTGCATAACGGATTCAGTGAAGGTTCTATCAAGAGTCGACGGAAAAGTGATACTAGCTTGAGGTTCACTGCACTGAAAAGAAATCTACCGAATAACATCGATCTTTGGGATAGGTCATAAGGTCGAGAATATGCATTACGGCTGATGATTGACAAATGTAAACATTAAAAGTTCTGACATGTATCAACAAGTTGGATAGGATACAATAAGAATAAGTTGGGTAAAAATTTGAAGTTAAAATAGATCCATAGCAACTTGATCTCCATGTGGACGACTAAGAAAAAGGCGGAGCGAGAAACGGATATGTTCTGCTATAAGTTCCGAACTTCAACGATTAGCTGTGTCTTCACCGGTAGTTCAAATTCACAGGCTGTCTGTTAAAATTATAATGATATTATATCAGCACATTAAAACACTACCAAAACGTTCAATTGAATAATTCCCCGGCAATAAACAATAAGTCGTCCCTCCTAAGTATGGGCAATGTGTTTTCTACGTTTTATATTTTTTTGAACCAAGTTCTTGCAATAAGCAGTATCTTTAAGGAAATATATAAATCACATGCGTATGAAATAGCATGCAAAATAAGGTTCAATGTAGTTGAAACAAGTTAACGTTGAGCATTAATATACAAGAAAAAAAATTCGAGCTTGAATTGGTTCTGATTCGCATTATCTGTGCCCACTTATTTGTCAAACACAAAAAAAAAATAAAAATAGCCTATATGCGGCTACCGCTGGCTCTTGTTCATAAATCTTAGCTTGCTCTTTACTAACTGTAACTTAATTTAGTGTTGGCGGACCCTCAACGACGGGCAATTTATGATACGCTCGGCTCAGCGGGACTCGAGCAGAGCGGGTGGCAAATTACGTTACGGACTAAAACTGCCCAGGAGATTCGGGAAGAGTACGAACGGTTGGCCAGACAACAGGTAAGAACCACAGTAGTCAAATGAATCATGCTGAAGACTTTCTGTCGAATGTAGCCGCTTGTGATTTACCCAGTACCTGCAATGATACTCCTTAGAATAACTTTTGTTCAGTCAAATCTGCAACCAAATAATCGCCTACGTTAGTATAAAGTCGAATCGACTTCCATTATCTTTCAGGAGGAACGACGTCTCCAACAGCGCACGAACCCCACAGGACTCATTTCGATGGAGGTTGATGCCACTGACATGTTTGATACGTTGTACGACGAAGAAGATGACTACGATTCTGAGGAGGCAAGGTTTGTGTGGCAAGGATTTTTTTGGTTGACTTGTGACGTCTGCCTCGACTGGCCGGATCTCTACACTCTATGAGACTGGTGTACATAGACGCACGTTGCCTGATCCTTTCTGTAGTTGTAATAATATCTACTGTACGAATATGAATGGTATGCGCAGCTAATTATACGACAATCATGTGCTGAATTATGGGTAATAGCTGAACGTCCTTGTAGCAGCGAGGCTCTAGGTTTTCATAAACAACATGAAAATAAACTGGAGTCGCACCGTTCACGCGGTGGATGTTTTTTGTTTTTACGTGTTTTTAGCTTCTTCCCTCACCTTGAAATGGGTACAATGATGATCCGCCAATCAGTGGAAGCCCCTCTGTCGGAAATCGATACGACGACGCTGTCGGGCACGTTGCTAACGAAAAACGGACGCGGCTACGGGACGTTAGCGGCCAGCTGGCGTCACATATTTTCGAATACGCTATGGATGGAGCTGACAGCAGGCATGGGCAGCGCATTCAGTGGGTCAGCTAAGGCCGTTAAGACGTTCGATTCGAAACAGTAAGTTTCACGTTTATGCTAGGTAAAGTGTACGTTCCCTTTTAGTTGAAACGATTGTATGAACACTTCATTTTTGTAGGTTTAAAACGCAATAATTATTTGTGACAGCTGTGTCGAAGTGGCAACACTCATTGCGCAGGCTCGTAATGAAAACCAATTTTTTTGTTTGTTGATAGGAGTACGCGTATATGTTTTGTTTTTAGCTATTACATATTTATGACCAGAGTAAAGCCTTGCTACACGAAAGGGTCAGCATTTATTTTACTGAATCAAATTCCGAGACAGATTTTGACAGCTGCATAATAGCGCAAATGTTTTTTTTTTTTATTATTTATACGTCGATCACATATGCATACTTTTTGTCGATGTATTGCGCTTCGGTATCACCGAAATGAATCATGACCAGGCGAAATTCTCCAAATTATATACTTATAAACAGTCTATTTTTTTTATGATCTGACTTCTTAGTTTTATAACAGCTCAAGTGGATCTGCAGCCCATGTCGCAAGAGCTTCAACCAGGGGTATCGATGGTTTTGGCCCGCCAGCTAAGCGCACATACAATCGGCTACTTGACTTGGCGAGAGGGTTACCAGCAAAGCATGACAGCGACGCTTGCCTGGTCCAGTAACAACACGCACATCTCGTCTAATTTGCAGATCGGTGTTGTCGATAGTTACGTTGGCATAAGCTACGTACACAAATTATGGGATACTACGAAATTACACTGTTCCGCGAAGTTCGTACAAGTATAAAGTATATTTATTTAGGAGTTCAAATGGGCTTGAAGAGAAAAATATTGCAATAGTTTTCTCATTTACTTAGAGCAGGTATTTATACTAACAAAACGGCCAAACGTAAGCTTTAATCAGAATTTATTTCAAAATCTTAATCTACACTTGACGATATATCTATCCGTCAATTTACGTGTCGAAATAATTTGAGCACCCTCTTAACGTAATCACTATTGATTTGAGTGCTTGCTAATCCTCTGGTTGCAGGCTAGGAACGATTTTTATGACAGTTACATATGGCTGTAAAACGAAGATATCTAAACTGAATACGTTGGGTGCCTCGATGACCGTTGGACACCCGCAAGGGGTTGTGCTCAAGGTTTGTGCACTATTGCGAGCTATTTGAGGAAGATGTGATACTTATGAAAAGTTAAACATACCTACCATAATACTATAGGGTTTGTACTTATATTTAATACATAAACAACAATTCCTAATAGTACATTGCGCTGCTCCACTTGATGTCGTGCTTTATCTCATTCATTGCTAACTGTGCCTTAAAGGTATACACAGTACAGTTAGTGTGAGGGTTATCCATTCTATAGTGTATTTACTTAGTTTCAATATTTACGCTACAACCAAGACGTTCATGCAGACGACGCCATTTGGTTATTGACTTGAACCAGACGATTAATCTTTTTTTTTTTAATTTTTTTAAATAGTTGGTTCGAGGCCTAATACTAACGATAAGCTGCGCGATAGACACGCTACACCTTGTAGAACCTTATGCACTGTCTTGTCGCAAAGTTGAACATTGTTGAACTTTTGTTTGTTGCTTCGTGCCTTAAATATTCACGAACGCTTTGCTCGAGACCAGTCATTAATGCAGTAACTGAGGGCATGTTAAGCAATTTGAGCACCTTATTTTTCTGCGGTTGAAACTGGGTTAACCAATATATGATTCACTCAATCAAAGTATGGTTCTGGCAAGATGATGCCGTCTGCCATTATGCGTTCAAAAAATTATAGTTATTAAAAGAAGAGCTTAGTGAATGCATAATTTCTCGTATTATGACGGCTCTGTTTATACGATTAGTGTCATTGGAGTTCCTTTCGTGAGCATTTTCGAAGAGCAAATTAATTTATTACTGTGCGGGATGAATACATCAGAAATCGATGACCTATAAGGAAGAAGCCGATATAACTTTGTTGCGATAGACATTAAAGGTATGGATGTTGTTTGTGTCTTTTGTTGTTACTGGTTGCAGGTTACGTTTATTCGGGGTAATCAAACCTTTGCGTTTCCTTTACAGTTATCACAGAACGTTAATCCAAGTGCAATCTTATATGGCAGTGTGGTGCCACTCATCATTTACTTTGTAATTAACAAATTCGCCGTTGAGCCTTATTACGCTAGCCAGAAGAAGGCGTAAGTAGTCTTTTTTCCACGAAATTGACTGCTAGCTAATTACAAAATTAATAATTAGGCAGACGAATGAATCATAACGTCTGCAAAGAGGCACAATACATTTATTGTCTTATTTGCTATGCTGCACTCAGAAATCTGTAGGCTTTCAAAAATGAAGCCGATAATAACCGTGTCGGTCAGCTTCACTTCGAGCATTACCCCGGTAATGGCTCTAGATCAATTGTTTAAGCGACTAAGTCCAATCTTTTTTGGTTAATGAGACATTTTGCAATTTTCTACCCTTTCAGAGAGGCCGCAAAGCTTCGTGAAGCGAATCGCCAAAAGGTAGCTGAGCAGCGAAAGAATGCAGAAGCATCGGTATGTTCGCTTTGTTGCCACTTCCACTAAAAAAAACAATTTCTAACCAGGCCCGTATATGCATGTACTGTTCTCCTGTTCATGGTTATTTTCTTGATTAATCTCGTCATGCGTGCTTCTTGGGATAATAAAAAAAAAAAACTGAGTTTAATTTTTTTTTGCAACCAGAACTGTCTTGGCTAAGCATTTCACAACGGCCAAACGATAAGGCTGTCAGTAATGCCGCCAAAAATGCACTTTACAAGAATAGACTCTATCTTGTTAATTATTTTTAAAATATAGTAAAATGTAATATCCCAAGTAATCTCTTGTACTTAGGTTGACTAAAATAGCTTGGATTTTCTACTATTACAGATTTCTTTAATGAGGGAAACGTACCAGAGAAATTATTCAACGGAAGAGAATCGTTCGGGTTTGATTATTGTGTATGCAGAATACGGATCAGCTGAGGAGTTAAATATAGGGTCTTCCTCACCGGACGCCCGATCTTACGGAAATTCAGTATCGAGGGAGGTCGTTTCGGTTACAATACCACTTCAAGTGCTTGCAACTAACTCACGGCTCGTTCTAGGTGATACTTCAAAGGTATTGACGATCCTTTTACGTATCAGCATAAAGGTCAAAGTAAACGTGCTATTTTGAAGGAATGGTTAGGACTGATGACATCGAAGTATCGAGAATTAGTAGGTCATCATAGGTAAAACTTCTTCTGTATGTTTACTGATTTTAAGGCAAATCTTCCCGGTTTCTATGATCCATGTCCGGGAGAGGAAAAAGTCCTTCGAATTCGATATAAATACCGAAATAAGTTATATGAAGTTACAATAAAGGACACGGAATCACTCCGAATTCCAATGGAAAGTGAGTAGTTTCATTTTGTATTCTTGTGACGGTTACCCTTATGAATGAAATATTTACTATTTCGCTGGGAGTTACTGGGTATCCATCGGTATAGCAACTTATCATGGCTTGCTGCAATATTCTTCAGTTGTTCATACATAATTTATAGCACAATACTATAAGTTTTTAGAAAAATTGCTGTGACATACTATAAAGTGCTTTCGTTTTTATCTTTCAGAACATCTTCTACGCGTCACCTAGATTCATCATTTGCTGAATAGTTTTATATTTCAACGGACGCTAGTTAACAATCTCGAAACACAATAGAAAATACAATAATCAAGATAGATATTATTAGTGAATAGATGTTTGAAAAATGATTTTAGTATTAAGCGAAATCGCTCCTTCTCCGCCAGCTATCTTGACAACCTGTGTGGTACTTTAATTATTATTACGATTATTAGTTTTAGTTTTTGTTATTGGTAGTGTTACAATAATGAGGTTGTCGGTACATAATGAAATACGTAATCTACCATGATAAATCTGGAGCACAAAAACAAACATACCCAACAAATGCACATGTTCGATTATGTTATATTAATATTGCCTCAGGAAATACTACATTTCGTTAAAATGTTTACGGAAGTGTTATGGCATAATGATGTGACCGCTTAGAAATTTCGCTTTCTATATTTCTATACTAGGCAAATGGTTAGGTGAAAATTCACCGTAGCCACTTCCGGAAATCATTAAATCAGAATATTTTGCCTACGAGGAAGGCACCTTATAGCGGCTAGAGTACAAACATCTGCCGAATTATTTGATCTAACTGTTGAAGATCACTGCCATCAAGTTGATTCTGTCATAGCACTTCATGTTTTGGGAAGTTAATAATGTTTGGAGAAGCTAGGGACCAGGAAAGCGGATGTTCGCCATACTTATAGTCGGCGCGTGTTGTATTAGACCGAGTGTAACATAAAGAGGAACTGACGGCGATTGATGCTGGTTCGTACGTCTAGAACATGCCATGAGTATCAGGAGTAAACGTTGAAAAAAACAGAACGGATTATGAACTTGAGTGTCTGTGCATTGTAACGAAACACCTATGGCGCGAATTCTTAACAGCGTCTTTCAGTATATTTAACAAAGGCAAATGTGGATGCCGTGAATGAAAGGAAAATATGAAAAGTTCTTCGAAAATACTTACAATCAAGTTAAATAAGCATCTTCAAGGATCAAGGTTCCTCTGCAATTCTCGATAAGTTTACCATACGAGTTAAAATCATTTGTTGTATGCGTAAGGAAGTTAGTCTATTGGTTCGATACAATTCTTAGACATTTGAACAAACTGTCCTGGCGACATTTTAGTTCGTAGTTTTCTCTCCACTTTCTTCGCATGCTCGATTTCAGGTGATGTATTTCGAGAAACTGCTTCAGTAGGGGTTTCGTACTTGAGGTAGAAAGGGGAGCAGTTATGGAAATCCTACGTAGCTTTTATCATTCAACTGAGCCTTGTATGTTGATACAAATGGACACAGAAAAAAATACTGGGAAGTAATAGACTGGTTTAGCAAAATTAAGTAAGAAAGTAGCTTTGAACGAACACTCGTTGGTAAATGTATTGTGAGCAAATTATTGTCACCAAGACTAAACTGATTGAAGTAAATGAGGGCATACATTATTATTAAAACAGTTGTTTTTTTTACTTAGGGTGAATAATTTGTTTGTAGCTAAGATTACGCAGTTGAGGTGTTTTACCCAACACATTATGTTGGCAGATATTTCGAGGCACATGTTGACATTGTTGTCTGCTTTGTCGATTTAATTGCTCGTTAATTTTCATAATAACATAAATAGGAAAGTTTAAACGCAGTTCTTATAAGTTCCTCACCAAACTTGCTATAGGAAGATAGGCTGACTTGCATTGGCATGCACCTCATCAGCGTTCAAAATGATACGTTCTGTTAAAGTATGATCCTTTTCCAAAACTAACTAATTAAATGGTAATCTTGTTTCATTTGACTCTAAAGGCAATACTCAGAAGAACCTGATGTGTAGATGGAACTACTCAACAGACGCTAATGCATCCTTTGAGTAGTTCCAAGTACTAGGCCAAGTTGATAAAGTTTGACACTAATTTCTAATTTTTTATAGTTTGCCTCAGAAACGAGTTTCTCAAACGCTATATAACAAAGGTTTATCATTTTTTTTTTCAAAATAGTAAGGGACTCACCTCATATAGAATATACAGGACAATACTCTTTATAAGTTGACCATTTACTGTCCTATATTGGTGCAGAGCATCTTTTATTTAATTAATCTCGATTTGTAATCAAAAACCTGCCCTTAAAATGCCAAGATCTTTTGCGTAATCGCGATATTAGAAATTGGAAACGAATAACACAAAAACTATCTGAACAAGCAGAATTAAATATATATATATATATAATTCTACATTTTACTTTTCAAACTCCAATTGATGAAAGAGCCAGCGCCAGGATTATTAGCTGAGATCACCCAGCTTTAAACATATTCGACAGAAAAAAGGTTTTTGATATCTACCATCATTTGAGTTAAGCATACTCGGCAGTAGGCTAATTGCTTCTAGTGTACCTCATACTTTTATTACATTAACCCTGTATTAACTAATAAGCAGGCAATATGTACTAATTACTTACTACATTTAACTTTATTTACTATTGTTTTTATCCACCAAAGATGTAAAGTCGCCGCGCCGCCAATGCTGTATTTGGCATTTCATTATGCGGCACCTCGAAAGGCCGATATTGAAATGAATCGTCGTTTTAGCCTAATTTTAAGCTATACTATATTGTGAGTATAAACGACCTATCCACTTTTCTTACGATCAAACACGAGGCTTCGTTTATTTTTTTCACTCACTTTTTGAATAAATATATATAGTAATATTATTAATTAGCAACAGACGTAATCGTCAATAACCACTGTTGTTATATTCATCCTGATGTTCTTTGTTAGAATAATTATTATAATTATAGAGTGTAGATATTCTACTGAATTGATTCGTGCACATAAAAAAATGTTCAATACTCATCTAAGGTTATTATTATTTCCACTCGATTTACAAATACGATAATATTTATTAAATTCATTATCTTATCATTCTCATCATTCCCGTTAATTTTTTATTAATGTTTATGTTATTATTGGTATGGGCTTACTTAATGATAATGCTCAATTAACACGTTACGATATTTCGTTATCTGTATAATTCATATTAATAAAGACGAATAATTATGATCATAATTGCAATTATTAGAATTATTATAATCGATATCTTTAACATCAATATGAGACGACACAATTCGTTTCGTTACGGTATGTTGTAAACAGACATTTTATATATATATATATATATATAACATCCGCACGCATACACAAAATAACGCTCATATAATACAAGTAGATATGTATGTACGATTCTGCAACGATATTTGAATTTACTATCCACACGGTTGTAGGTCATTGATTGGACATCAAAATGCAAAAGGCCGCCATTTATATGAACATGAAATATATGAGCTCAGAGTGAAGTCTGTATTTTATATGACAAAAAGAAATGAAGAACACGCAACCCTGTTTAAAGCGACAACACCTGGTGACGACCGTGCCTTGATTGAACCCAACAATGCCATTTTGCACCAAGGGATTTTGTACTTGCTTTCGGTAGCGCTCTCTCTCTCTCCGTTCGCTCTTTCTCTTGCGACTGACTTAACCATTCGCACGTCAGCAACAAATATTCATAGAATCGTGTATCAATCATCTGTCAAATATGAAGAAAGAGACGGCTCATAAAATCCAAGAGAAAGAGAGTCACACTTACGTGTGGTTTATGAATTATATCTTAACTTGATTACCTCTTTTTCTAACAGCAGCGTGCACGTGGGTGCATTGTACTTAGTTTTCCACTGAAATCGCCTGTTCATGTAAACTCCTTTCTTCAGTGGGTGTGTTACAAATCAAGGTACGGCAAGTGAAAAGCTCACTTCTCCCGCAGCATAGGTGTCAGGTTAGTGCAAGCGGTACTAATGACGGCATCCGAACAACTAAACTTCGTTGCAACCCTGGTCCTCGACCCAAGTACACCTAAACGGTATGAAACAGGCTAAATTTGTACTAGGGTAACTTCGCGACTAGCGCTAAGCAGTTGACGTGTAAGGCGACTCAGTACTTTCTCCTGCTTCATACAGCTTAAATCCTTTCTCCTCTAACTTAATGGTAACATATACCGATCGGTACACTTCACTGGACACATCGAAGTTTTGCATGAGAAAAATTAAAGATGTTCATTATAATTAAGCTGTTGAGCATTCTATTACTGAATAGTTACCATTTCGTGTCGCTGTCCATCGGATGGGGGTGCTGCCAATAGTAAATCGTAAAAAACAAAAAATTTGACTAACCTGCACCTGGTTAAGCTAACCAGCAATTAGCTTTGATAATGAAATCGCCCACAACTCCAGCAAGTTACCTTGTAAATTGAGTTGTCTTCAAGCAAAACACAAAAAAGGGGAGAAGTGGGAAAGTAGTTGTACCACTTACAAAGAGCTAATTTCATTCTACAGCTTAGGAAGTATCACAGAGAAATTAAGTTTTCTTTTCTCGACTTTGGTGAACGATTGGCTGTCAAAATGAGACAATAATGATACTCTATATTAAAATACATCAACAAATGTTTTAACATTTTGCTCAGTTTTAACAGCCTTCATCATGTTTTACTCTATTGCTTTTTATTTCATTGTCGATATAATTTGTTTATCGTCGTTGAATGCCATACGGTAAATATGAAACAGTCTCGCTGTGTTGTTAACTTAGAGCTTGAATACGACATACCATTCAGAATTGTCAAATATAGAAAGATTTTTGCCTTTCCTAAGTTCAACACAATTCGTGCTTGCCCCACCATTTATTACAACCGCACACTTGCTATCGGTCATTCTTCAACTCAACATATCTTCAGTAATGCGCAACTTGAAATAATCGAACAGATACGCATGTGTCTTATAATAATGCTACTAATAATATAAATGTCATTGTAATGGCAAAGTGGTACAAGAACTTTTTAGTAATAATAATGATTGTTTGTTCACCACGTTATCTGGGCTGAAATCGATACAGCTCAGATTGACCAGAGTTTTTCTGTTGTTGCTTTGAGAAGATATCTATGTCACCTACACTCATTCATACACACATACATTCACACGCATGCACCCACACACACAACAAAGTCCAACAGATATAATCGATGATAATGATAATGATATTATTAGAAATATAGTTAACCTTAATAGAGTGTGTATATATTTATCAGATAGGTGCGGACTTATATTCTTTACACGGCATATATAAAAAATACGAGGATCATAGCATTGATGACAACAACGACGACGCTGATATCTAAAACAACAACAGTAGAGTATCGGTAATTTAGCACAAATGCATTGTTATCTTGTTACAATGAGACTGTCGCTGTAGAACGGGCCATTGAATCGATTTGCCAGACATATTAGTTAATGGCTTTTTAGTTTAGTTAAAGTTAACGCACACGAGGACCTTTCCACGCGATCAAAAAAAGCTACGACTCAGATATGCATGCAATAATACATTTGAAAATCGACCACAGTAATTACAAGAATAATTCAAAATGGTTTTAACAAAGATGGGTCTTTGTACAATTTTTTTACTCAAATATATGATAATTATCACCGCGACCGCAAAAAACAACGAGAAAAATAAAACATCTATTATTGTAGACTCTTGCAGAAGTCATGATTTTGATTATGATAAATGATAGTGGCATACTAATTTTTCTAAGAAAATTGCTCCGCCGTTGTTGCCGTTATACGATCTAGCGCTTTTGTTAATGACAATATAATAATGATTATTTCTGCCGAATCCGCTTATTATTTATGTGTGTACGTTTATTTACAAAACACAATTACTGTAAATTTCACCGCCCATATTTCAAATTGATTAATATTGAATTCATCAATGGACCGGTTACCCGTTTATGAACCGGTGATTATATTTATATAGAACGAAAAATAAAGTGGAACACTTACAAGTTATAAATATATCATGTGCTGCGTAGTCTTCTTATAATATGGGCCTTTTTGCACGACCTTCTAATTAAATATGTCTTAGAAACACGGCTATAAGTAGCCTACTTACTGGGTAGTAGTAACAATAATACAAAGATAGATAGCCTATATCACCTTGCATACAGATATCCTGGACGTTATGTACATTCATATTACGGTACATATATATATATATATATATATATATATATATATATATATATATATTTGAGATTGTGAGAACGAAAGGGAGCGAATGAAATTGGTACTTTTGTTATAGTTTGTTAATGGACTCTTAACGCATCCCTCTTGCATCGCTGTCTCTTCTTAACTCGTCTTCTTACTTTTCTTCTTTGTATCCGATATTCGAATCTTGAGAACTCGAGAACTGTCTGGCTCCCAGGAACTCTCGTTTTAGAAATGGCAAGAGATCGGGATCGTGCACGCAAATCGTGCGTTTGCCGGCTTGATCGCAAAAGGTCAACAGACCTTTGGCACCATTAACAAAGTTAAATTATTTACTTGTCTTAGTAAGAAGATGAATGCTGATACTAACGATCGTTGCGCTCTTTCCTGGAGTCGTACCTAGCCCTTTTTCTCAATGAGGCTAAGGGCAGTTAAATCTACAGCCGACAGGAAAAGTATCACTTTTTTTCTGCGACGTGGTTTTGTGCTATTCGCCCGTTCACCGAGATTTTCAGCACCAACACCATTTATATTAGTCATCACAATAATCGTACATTTATAATAACGAGAATAGTATATAATGATATCATACAAGAACAACAGCAACGCTTGGACATTCTACATGTCGTCCCGTATCGTCGATGTTGACCCCTGCTAGATTTACTTGAGCTTGCACGACACCAATCGCTGCGGCGTTGTGTATTTCCGTCACAAAAAATGCCCTCGAAACGGTTCAAACCAATAATAAGAACAAGGAAAATAATAGTTAATAGTAGTAATAACAACCCTATAATTACAAAACTCCTCTGGTTTGAAGTAAGGAATGATTACCATTCAGTCCTACGCGGCCAACAGACTTTTTCAGAGGTTATACTCTATTTTTCCTATTTTGCTATTCCTCTCAGACCATCGTATCCAGAGGTAAACAGATACACCTTCTTTAGGGGATAAATATTCAAGTATGATGACAAGCTCCGTCAATACGTCACGTATTCTATGGCATGGCGCATAACATGTTGATTTCTGTAATTTACGACAATTAGTTAACGGTGATGCCTATTCTTGGTAGCTCCGAAGATATGTGAATATTTTAAATATTCAGGTAGAATTTATACAGGCTGGGCGCGCGGGCTCGTAGAGCAAGGTCGAAGGTTTATTTATGTGGCGCAGAGATCACTAAGGGCGAGAAATGGACTGTGATCTCTAAGCGACGATCATCTCACAAGAAAAAAATATACAAATGACGATCGTTCTTTAAGAAACGCAGTTCCACATGGTAAGGGGTGGCACCATAGGGCAGTCCAAATGAAATCGGTAAATGTTTGTTGGCGGCATGCTCATCCTGTATTTCACATGACATAACGAATTCATTCGGTGAGGTCAGCCACACAACCGATAGCGATTTGCATCGTTCAGTAACGGTGATCCATGAGGGGTTGGGGGTGCCGATTCGGAAACTTGTTAGAGTCATCATTGTTGTTATTGTTGTTGTTGCTCCGACTGAAACCACCGAAGAATGATCCGGCCCCACAAATAGCCGATAAAGCTTCGATTGCGATTCGTTCCTTGTCTCGAAGGTCTTCGGAGTCGTATATTGACAATTGAGGGGGCTGATTCTGGTACTCGGCTTCTAAAAATAGTGCAACAATAGCACGGTACATCGACATTGAACGATAATTACGTTAATTGGCTAGCTCAAAAGAGCAGTTAAGATTTCGCTATGCTTCTTTGTGTATGAAAGGCTGTTTAGAAAAGCATCAACCATCTGAACCTTATAATTTGATCTTTTAAGAACGAGTACAGAATAACTGTTCCTTATTTGCTGCCAACACAGCATCAGCTTTTCTATTACATACCGTTTTTGTGATCTTGGACCTGTTCTTCATGCATTTCGTTGAGCCTGTGGTAGTCCTTTCGACTTGCCCCGTTATTGGAATAATTTGATGCAGTCTGTAGTGCATGTCCATTGCGCTGTAATCCATTTTGGTGTGTTGCTCGTGAACCGGCCAACTCCCTGGCCTCTCGCATATCTGACACCTCGGGAATCGGCGCGCCATGTTCATGCATAGAATGATGCAGCATTTTAACGTAATCACCAAAACCCATCTGACATGTTTCGCATCTGCAAAATAAATAATAGTATATTATAATGCATCTTACTAGAAATCATTTAGACTATATTTTCTTGCTGGTGTTGTAGTTTTAATTACAGTTTATGGTACCACTCTATAGTACAATAGACACAGAGGCAAAAGTTTTTTTCGTGTACACCTTACGGATATGAGGTTATAGCTTAAAGAGCCAACAGGTAGATTTGGCTCCATTCAAAAAAAAGGCCAACCCTATGACCAGCAGAGAACATTGGTCTCCCTACACAGGCTACTTTTGGTAGCCGAAACGAAATTTGTTAACGATTAAGCAGAATTAACGTGGCTATGAGCTAAATTACGCAAAGTTACCCACCGGTAGACCTTGGTATCCTCCTCATCTTCGTATACATCGCCGTTTTCATCACGGTCTCGATCGGTTGCTCCATCCCTTTGACGATCCCTTTCCGCACGTCTCGCTAGCCCCAGCATTGTCATTTCTTCAAATTGGCTTCGATTCATCGAGCTCATACCACCGCCAGTTCCAGCCACCCTTGTAGTGCCATCCAGCGGGGACACACCGCTTCCAGTTGTTGTCACGTCTGAGCTTTCAGCTGTTCGCAGAAGCAGCAGGGTTTTTTGCCGGGACGCCGCTGAACAAGGACATTGTGATAGGTGCCGTTTGTACACTTGTAGGGACGGGAATGTGGCTGTGAATGGAAAACAAACGAGTTATTCTGAAAAAATTTCGTCAGCAGCTTTCTGAGATAGTTTGACTGGTTGCCACTAGTCATTGTGGATATACATTTGACTTTTCAACACAATCTGTACGAATCGGTAATTGTGAAGGCATTTGCGAAAGACAGATTTTAACCCACCTGAGCAATCTCTACATTGCAGCTGCTCTGGACCTTTTCCGTCAAGGTAGTCCTCACCCCAGCCATCAACACCTCCAGTGGCTGGTACCTTAATCAATTCTGGAGTTGGGGTGGCCGTAGGCGAATCTTTGTCTTTCTTTTTCCTTCGACGGTAACTCTGCTCCTCGCGACACTCATCAAGCATATGCTTACGTAACGACGCCTGAGACGGAAAGCTCTGTCCGCAAGTGCTACACTCTGAAGAACCTCCATTGTATGTTGAGCGAGCGGAGCGTCTCTGGGGTCGATCTTCAGGTTTACGCTTGCGTCTTGGGTCCTCTTTGCCTGTGTGAAGAGAATAATCATGTAATATCACGAAAAATAATATATGCAAAAGTCTTTTTAAAAGTCCATCTCGTCTGATCAGTTGTTCAACATATAGCAAATACTTAGAGGCGGTATAAACTTATACTCCACGATTTAGGTGCAACCTTGTAGCAACTTAAATACAGTACCTCATATTCCCTCCAAAATTTACCATTATTTTGCTGTAAACTGCGCTTGGACTGAAGACCCTTGCCAATACAACCTAACTACGGGTAGATTAAATGTTGCTTACCATAATCGGTTCCGTTGAGTGGTCCTCCCATTGTTGAGCTTCCGTCATCACAACGCTTTGTGTTAAGCACGGGGCCAAATTTGCGCTGTTTAATCTGACGAGGTGAAGATGGTCTTTGGATACCGAGACTAGTCACACCTTGCGCTTGGCCGCATTGCACGATGTGACTATGCAGATCGCATGTCCTTCCGAACATGCGAGAGCACTTAGTACACTTATGTATCCCTGACGTACTCCGAACGACAGCCGGTGTCGTAGATTGCCCTAAAATACCAGACGGTCGCATATTTGCTCCAAACTGCATAAGAAGTTCGGGAGGTGCTGAGGAGTGGCCTTCCAGCTCCAAGTGTGTTGCGACTACGTTCGGATGATTGGTCATCTTGTGTTCTGTGATCTCTCTGAGCGAGGTTGCCGTACAACTGCATACCTGGCATATAAACAGCGTTAGCGATTCTCGTTTGATTTCTTTCTTGACAACAGGGTTAAGACCAAGACAAGCACCTAAAGCGATTTGTTCCTCTCCGGGAGGCGCTGCCGACTCCGGAGCTACTAAACCAGCAGAGATTGGGTGTGCCGTCAACGCAGCGTTTGTTGATGAGAGCGCCGGCCGATTTGCATAGATTTGTACAATATGGGTGATATCCAATGTCGGTGGGAAATTGTTCACAAGCCATGGCATGCAGTTATTTGCTTCGACCCGTTCAGGCTCGAATGCCGAAGCTTGGCTTGAGCCTGGCAAACGGCCGTCGATATGGTACTGCAAATTTTCCGAAATTCGGTGACCAAGGGTGCGATAGAATTCTTCCTCGGATGGTGAGCGCTGATTATTGCTACTGTTGCTACTGCTTACAGCTCGAGATTTTTGCTCTTGTGGTGAGCGTTTATCGAGCTGCTTGATGTGCACAACGGTATTGTGCCTTTGCAGGTTTACCAGCGACGTAAAACTCTTGTTGCATTGTTCACAGCTGACTGTCGTATCGATAGGGCGATCTGGTCTACTCTCTAACGCTACCCCACTGGTACCGGGCTCGCTTTTCACATGAACCCCGCCACTGATGGCGCTATTACCTCCACCAACACCTCCACTAGCTCCAGCTGTCTGTGTGAGCTGTAATGAGCAGTTTCCATTTTCCTTATCATTTATCAGACGCATGTTCTCCGAATAAGTTTTATTGTGTGCTTGGAACAGATGCTGTCCCAACGCGCCAACATCTGGCAGAAGTATGTCGCAGTACGAGCAGATATGATTAGAATCTGGGTGGGTGCTTGTTTTATGTATAACCCACTCATTCGATGAAAATTTGCGATTACATACACGACAGGTGGTATCGACAGCCTCGTGGAGGCGCTCATGTGTTCGCGCTTCCTGACTGCCGATAAAAATCTTGCCGCAATGGCGACACGACAGAGACTTCTTATTTGCGACGGACGAAGTGCCCATCGGCGTTCCCGTGACTTGAGTTGTTGAGCTGTGGCCTGTCCGGCCATTGCTTGATGAAGCATTGCTCGCGCCGTTCGTCGCCCCACTAGTAAGACCGTGAGCCGTTTGCTGATGGCGCAACAAACTCTTCCGATCTGTAAAGGCACTACTGCACTTGCTGCAGGCCACTCCATTTGCCGCCCGCTTTTCTTTGCCTGTCGTGTGGGTCTCCATGTGCTGACGCAGCTGTTCTCGTTGTGCGAAGAGGTTATTGCAAACGTGACATCTAAAATCGGAACAGACCAACAATAGGCGACAAAAGACAAAAGTTGTAAAGTATTGTATGTCTATATGCATACTTGTGTGTATGCGTACGTAGGAAAAAAACCGCAGCGTCCGAAGACCTCGAAGTGTTATAGAGGTTCTAGGCACTCATTCGGTGTAGCTGGCAGGCTTTGAGCAAACTGTCACCATGTGTTGAACCGGTTCATGCATCCTGTAATTACGCTACTTTGAATGTTCTCTACTAGAACAAAGTGGTTTGCATTTTTAAAATATCTTTTAGTGAGTTTTAAAGTTTTAAAATATCTAGTCCACGAGATTAATCTTCATAAATGAGGAAATGCACGAACCTGTACAGATGATCTCCATTGCGCATAGTACTACTTTGCGCTGCTTGAATTACTTGTAGATGGATACCACAATTGGTGATATCCGTCGCTGTCAAGTACTTGTAGTTAATGTGACAGCGAAGGAAGTGCCGTTTCAATGAGAAGACGTGCCGGTAAACCATAGCACATATATCGCACTTAAATACCTGACGGAATAAAAATAAAGGTAGTTGGCATTTCTGTTTCTCGCGCACGCATGATAATAATAATGGTAATAATTATCGTAATAATTGAAAGCCATGCTCAGTGGGAGATGGTTTTTTGACAGCACATAATATCGACAACTTTCCCAGTTATAAAAAAACAATTGCTATTTTCTTAGGTAATAGTGAGCATACGATTAGATGTCTTACTTTGAATACTCCAGTACGAGCATCTCCTCGTTGCTGTACATGTATTGGCAGTAACTGGAATTGGTATTCTCCCGGGAGGTGAGGAGGTTCAGCCTGATCCTTTTGCCCATTGGTCCCGTTTGTCGAAGAGGCTGTTGCATTACCGCCCCGAATGCTCTGCGAATAGTGCAAATAGACAGGACGGTGAGCTCGAAGTTAAAACAACAGTAACTTTCAGATAATGAAATCTAACTTGAGGGTTTTTTTTTCTGTTTAGGCACGTAGGTGAAGATCCAACATACTCGTCCTTCGACACCTTCTGCAAAGAATTTAGTTCCCAACAGTAAAAGTCTGTTTTCAAGTGAAGGTCCTATAAAAAAAAAAAAAAAATGGTTTGGCTTGATGTTAGTTGTGTACCACAAAATCTGTCTTTCTTTTTTGATAGGACTTAGCCTATATCGCTCACCTCTTCAACGTCATCGCCCTCCTCCTCGATTGAACCTTCTCCGCGCATCTCATGTCCATCATCAGTTTCCTTCCATTTGGGGCCCTGAACCATCGTCTCTCCATTAACTACTTCTCCATCGTGATGTCTGTTAACAATATGGCCGTTATTATCAATTACTACTGCAACATTGTTTTCGTTATGTAGGCGAAGCTGACTTGTACCGTCCCGCTGTAAGAACTTTTGACGTAGAGTTTGTTGCTGCTGCTGTTGTCCATTTTGAGGATTCAGGTGATTTTGTCGGCAGCTATGAAGATGCTGAGAATGACCGTTGCTCGTGCCGGGTCCTCCCGCGGCGCCCGCAGAGACGTGATCTTCTTCGCACGAAATTCCACCATCAACGGACTGCACGTCCACTGCGGTCTCTGTGCAGGTCAGCTCGTCGATCTCCATGGTATCGCCAGCAGACTCCATGGCCATTCTGTTGCCAAGTCGTTACCTAGAAAAACAGACAGGGACAAAGATTATTAGGAGTACATACTGCATGGCGCGTAACATAAATGATACACTTGGTTAGACTGAAAACAAACAACAAGCTCCACTAATGGAACTTCAACCGTCGAGTCGAATAAATAATGCACCATTGTCTATAAATATAAATAAACATCTGCACGAGTCACTCATAGTGAACGTTGAAACCACTCATGTTGATATATAATAGATACATGTAGCAAGTACAAGAATATCTGATTAATGAACAAATAGATCTGCCGTATTTTGTAAACTGAAAATCAGCAAAAGCAGAAATGATTACACAGATTACACACAATTTGCAAAGTTACTTTAAGTTCCTTTGTCCCAGTATCATCGCCAAGCTCAAGGCATAGTCTATTTTTACTACGTGCACTCTTCTCTGCCGCCATTGTGTCATTTTCTTACCGCTCCGATCAAAATTAATGCACAACGACGTGAAACAAGTTGACAGTTAAGGAAAATAGTAGCAGAATTCTTGCGGTTTCCGAATATAGTAGCTTGCTTGACCAGACTCTTGTCGACAGCTACTCTGAAGTTCTGCTCTGGGACCGATAGCTGAGAGTCGTTTTTGCAGCGCCGCCTTCGAAGCATCAGCTGTAGATTATCCAAAGAACGCCGAGGGGCCAGAGGTGAGCGTAACAGAAGCACAGAGTCGCTCTACGTGACTGGTTAATCAGCTGCTGTTGCCCGTTCCTCAGCAGCCGATATTCTCTATTCTATCCAGTCACATTTCAAATAGTTTTATGTCGCTGGATAGCCTAATAAAATCAGTGTAATTCAAAAGACGATGTTCAGGAGTAGATTTTCGAGCTTCTGCAGTGCATTAGCAAAAAAGCAAGGTACAGGCTTGCAATTAAAACTTTTAACGTTTAAAAATTCGTTTAAGAAGAATTAGGTACGGTCTAGTGGCTCTGATAACTCTGCCAACAACGGCGATTATGACCCTCTATATATTGGCCAGTTGCGTCACATATGGCTGAAAGGTGTGCGTACACGTTAGCGACACTTGTTTTATCAAGCGTATCTCTCCTCAACATCTGCCTTGAGTTCGATGTGACGCTAGCCCATTTACAAGTATCACCAATCACGCATCGTAGACCATTTCGCGCTTGGCACAAATCAATTCATAAAACAGGATGATGATGATGAACTGAAGCCAACGCATGCATCTGTGCTTCCAGCTTGGCGGTTATTCTTTTCTTGCTGTATTTGTACTACGCTAAGTTTGGTTGTGTTATGATTTGTTCAACACCGGTCCTCTACCTTGAATTGCATACTACCTATTTGACAATTCCCACGACGATTGTTGCTCACTGCCTGACCTCTCTGAAGCTGCTGTTGACTGTGGCAGCAGAGGCGGCAGCAGTAATAGAAACAGGCGCCAACTGAATAGTCACTCACGCACAGAACCGCCACTCTTATCACTATGATCATCGCACCATTATTATCATTCTCATCATCAACACCACCGCCATCATCATCATTATTATTGGCATCATGAGGCAGGTCGCCGGTTAGTAGTGTTAGTGGTTCTCTGCCACCCCACTCTTGCTGCGGCCGCCATCGCACATTGGTGTGTGACTCTGTTTTCTGTCTGTCTCTGACGGACTCCCTCCGTGTCTGCTTATCTCGCATAAGCGGCGGCGGCGGCGGCGGCGGCGGCAGCAACATCATCCACAACAGGATTAGCGTAACTCTCTGTTGCTCTCGATAGCCAACAGCCGCCGCCAGACTGGCTCAAACACTCGCTCACTCAGCGGCCGGCTGCTTTAGCTGAATAGCGAAACGTCGTCATCCTTTAAATAATCGCCGCAGGAGAGAAGAGAGCCATAGTATGAAGCAGCGACTGGCTAAAAATCACTGCTACCGTCATCAGGACACGCACGCACGCACGCACGGCGTACCATCACCGCGGAAGCATAGGGGAGAAGCGTAGAGTGCTGCTAGTATAGCGCGACCACTGTCGAATAAAGCTAAGTGCACGGACGAACGGACCTTCCAGTGGCAAGTACGCCTTCTACCGTTCTAGCTGGTGAATGTATAGCTACAAGTATTAGCGTGTTTCGTAGGCTATGTGGCTTCCGCGATCATACCGATACCGTAGGGACGAGGGAGAAGTGACAATAGAACGAGAGTGGCCGCAGCAGCAGCATCAACAAGACACTGTCGACGTACATAAGAAATATGACGACGACGATAACGAAGTCATCTTTAAACACCATAAGGGTGACCAATGCGAACTGTCATTAACGAAAAATGAGAACGACTCAGCCTTTTTCGTTGCAGATCTCGCTGCAAAGGTACTGCCCGCCGTAGGGACGCGGCGTCGGCGTATTACCGCTAACTAGTGCTAGCTAGTTCCTAGTAGTTAACCAGTTGCTAACTGTTCCGCTACACGACAGCCTCGGAAACGCTCTGTCTGATAGTTTGGGTAGATAACGTAACAGTTAGTATCGGTACTCGTAATGGTTGTAGACGGTGGCCGTCGTGGATGGTGAGAATCGCGCCGACATTTGAGCGATGTTTTCACACAATGACACGCGCGCACCGACCGACCGACCGACAGACAGACAGTCGCACAGCGCTTTACACGTCGCCACAGCGCTGAGCGCTGAGATGGAGCGATATCATTGTGCCACACGATGATAGCAGCAGCGGCTGCAGCAGCCGAGAAGGCGACGAAGAATGAGAACACGGTTTCAGTTACTGTTGGTCGCTGTCCAGACGCGACGTTTCACGCCGACGACATCAGAGACTGAAGCGTGCGTCTTGACCCAAACAAACGAGTCAGCAAAGACGATGTCAATAACTGTAACACAATGACTGTATAACTCATTGAATATACATGATTATGCTAGTATTGTGGATTCAAAGCACTCCGCGAGTCCCACCGGCACAGAGATCATCACCCAGATATGACCTATAGATCTACTATATATTTATATCGAAGATGCTTCGGGCTGTCCCATAATTTTGGCTCGGTGGGCCACTTAGATATCCTACAACACTATCTACTTTATTCAAATGCACTCATAAGTAGAGATCATTATCATTGTCGCACTCGACGCTTTTAACACAGCTTCGAAATGAATGTTTTGTATTACAAGTCCGGTACTGCCTTAATTGAACATTTCTTCAGACTTAATACTTTTACCATCACTACTGCTACTGCTGCTGCTGGGTTCGATAGTAGCAGGCGTAATTAAATTGTCGACTGGCCACGGCGAAAACGGGTCTATGTCGTAACCAGCCCGTGTCAACTGGAGACACTATTAGCCACGGCAGACAACCGCCATGTTGCTACACACACTGATTCACATCTATCACACGTAGTACAGTTTACGGAATATGTGCAACTAACTTCAGTCATAACTCTCCAAGGGTTTCTTCAAGCAGCCTAACACGCTCCGTGTGTAGGGTAACACTTTGGTACTATTACACGTACTCGCTTGGCCAAAGCACAGACCCGTTGAAGATGGAAAGACGAAAGCAGACCGTGGCAACATATTTACCTCACTAGGAACACAGAAACAATATCAACAGGCACTCCGACGCGCCATCGATCGACCGACTGCATTGCTCTGCGCTATGCGGTGCTCCACTTAATTCTACCTACAGATGCATCACCGTAACAACTGCACCGACGATGACGACGACGACGACAAAATCCACGACTACGTCAGTAGTCGGCTGGACTACTCATGTGGGCTGTTGATGTTTTCGAAGTTGCCCTGTACGGCCTCTCCTTACCTGTCTCTTTTATTCAGACTATTCACGAGTCCTATGCAATTCACCCTTCGCCTATCCGCCTCCGCTACACCGTAGGGACCCCATCGGGTGTTGTAACTAGCAATTGCACATCACACACTTTAAAGTGCCTATCGCGAACCGTCTCCACGGAGTGAACAGTAAAGCGCTGTATAGGACAACGGCGTTACAGCATCATCCACAACACTCCCGTGATGTCGATGTATTATATATTCAATCGCCGCGACGAAGGTTGCGGTCGTGATGTTGATCCGTGGGCGATAGTCTCGCTCGTTTTCTCCCAGTCTCTGCCGGGACGACCAGTTAAAACAGGGTCCGGTCTCCAACAAGTTGCTACTGCTGCTGCTGCTGCTGCTGCTGCTGCTGCTGCCGCTGCTGTGAGCGGTACAAGTTCCCGTCAACTTGCTTTTCTACATCCACTGCCGCACTGAGAGACACACAAACCACCGAGATGGATAGACGTGCACACCAAACAAAGAAAAACCAGTTAGCGACTAGTTACTTGTTGTAGTAGTAGTAGTAGTAGTAGTAGTAGCAGCAGCTATCGTCGTGGACGAGCGGAGAAACAGCGATGAAACACGCACGGCTAGAAGCCGGCCCCTGACTGCTCGTAGCATTCACGGTGGCCGCAGTCGACTTTGTTACAAACAGCTCCGACTCATTGTGAGTGTATAACAGCACCGTGCCGCTGGCAGCCAGATTAAGAGTTTCGGCCGTGTCGCGACAATCGTCAACGCTTGCCGTTGCCGCAGCTGTTACTGCCACCGCCGCAGCCGTCTTTTGCAGCTATTCCCCTCTAATACAACGCAGCACAGCTACGGCTGCTGCGATCACCACTACCACCACCATCACGACGACACCACCACCACTCACTACTGCTACCACTAGTCGGTCCCGTCTGCCAGAGCTAGTGCTGCACAACAAACAGTTGAACCACCGACAGCAGCAGCGGCTGCTGCGGCGCGGCATCCAGAGCTCCCTCTGCCTGAACGCGCCAAGGTGGCAGTCAGCCAGGAAGCAGCGCGTTCAAGGCGCCGCCACTATCGCTTTTACTACGATTGCTGGTGACCAATGCTGTTAGAAATTGGTGGCAGCAGCAGAGCTGCTCCAGACCACTGCAACGTTCACGCAACACACACACAGTGCACAAGGCTTCTGCTCGATGTACCACTGCTCTACCCACTGCAGCAGCAACAGCAGCAGCCGCAGTGACATCCGCGGCGAACAGTTCGATAGCAGACAGACAGACAGAGAAGATGCAGCAATGGCTACGAACTCATTTGTTCGCTGATCGTCAGATGGCGCCCCATGCGATTGGCTCCCTTGCAGCGGCTTCCTCTGCCGCTTAGTTCCGAGCGCGAGCGGACGACGGGTGCTGCTGGTACGCGGCTACCGCTAGGTGGCGGTGCTGTCGCTAGTCGTTCTTATTGCACTGAGCGCGCATCAGCGCAGTAGCAGAGAAGCGGCTCTACGCCACTATCGTGGGCTCCTGCCTGTTGGCCGTCTGAAGAGGTTGAGATAGACCAGAACACGCCAGGCTCTGGAAGGGAACAGGCACCCCCCAATGCGAGTTCTCTGCCTCGTCGTTACAGCGACCGTAAGAAGAGATCAACCTTTGCGTCGATGCGAAATTTCCATATTAGCAGTGCAGGTTTACTTGTTTGCACAAACGAGCTGCTAAGCCAATATTGCGAAGCTGATAATGGTCGACGATTGCCTTGTCCTTTCAGTGCCATTGACTGGTTGAGACAGCGAGTCCTGACAAATCAGAACCTCAATGGAGAAATATGTCCTGCTCATTCTAGCTGAGACAAAGGGATCCTCACAGATCCAGATGCCAGGACTGCTCCTCTGACAAGAGTGAATGGCTCCAACAGTGGAAAATGGCGCGAGGAACATGTTGAAGCAGCCGAGCAAGACACACTGATTAGGCCATGAAAAGTATAAATGTATGCGCTTTTCTGAGATTCTGATATGATAAAAGGTTAAGGGTGTGACAAATGAACTCTGGCTTAGGAACTGCTGCAGGTTTCGTATTTGGCACCTTTGCTAATGATAACATGTGGCCCCCACAATATAAAATTATTGTAAACATTGTCGTCACAGGACACAAATAATCCGCCTGTATTTATATGTAATATTTCAAAGTATACCAGAACTAAGGATATACTGAAGGAAAACACAATGAGAAAAAAGAAACTGGAAAAAGAAAAGACTGAATCCCTATAAGTTAATTAAAAAGCTTTAAAGAATATGAGCATTTTATTCTGAGTGCATTAGTTCTTTGAAAGTACACGCACGAGATGTGGTTTTCCATAAACAGCGGAACTGGTGTGCTAGTATTGTACTATTAGGTAATTTAACCTAAGCTATTGTCATGGCACAAAGAGCTACGGTCAAAAATCTTTCTTTAATTCTGCTCGAAACATTAACCTGTAGCCCACCGTGTTCGCTGACGTCACGCAACTCTCCGCCGCAGGGGATATGTGATCTGAGATCGCTTAGAGGACCGAACGCACATAGAAAATTCAGTCAAGCTGGTTAACAAACTATGCCAAGACCACGGTTATATTTTACGATTGCTATTGACTGCATATTTTGTACTGATTATAAAAGTTACGTATAAAGTTGCCTAAATTGATGGCCTGCCGCGGTGGTAATGCCCCAGGGTAGGATGTGTGCGTACTTTTGTATGTTTAGCGGTTCTTAGCAGGTAACGAGCTCAGTAAAGAGTTTATATATATAAATAGCTTCTATTTTAGATATTACAGTTTGACACACCGCTTATACAATGGGAAAACGTTTCCACGAAGACAGTTCGAAAGAATTCGTTAAATATGCACGATAAAGCTATAATATAAACCGATAAAGGTACAATGAAAACCGATGTGACGATTTCTTCTAATGAGCGTTCATTGCTAGCTTGTGCATTCAACACTTCTGTGCCTAACTAGGCAACCTGTTTGTCAACCGTAACCGATATGTTCTGCGATTTCGTTTTCCTCACGGTTTACCCCCCCCCCCCCCCCGCCCGCTCCTACACTATGTGTTCGGCCATCTGTAACATATATGTATACATATATTTGTATTATAACATCATATTTCTTCTCACACGATTCTTGTTCTTGTCATGAGACGGCTGCAAGTTCGAGGCGCATCCGAAGGCTATTGCAGAAGAGCTAGCAGTTCGCAAGCTCACTCTACGATCAACGGGCGGTCGGTCAGTCAACAGAAGAGCTGAGAACGATTGGCCAAAGTCGACCCAGTACTTTCTTCTCTAGTTCCTCCCAATCGTTTTCCGCTACTGCATTAACACCGATTGAAAACTTACGTGCAACAGTATTGACAGCCTGGACTCCTCACATTCTTTACACTGGATACACTGGAACTGAAAGCGATCGAATAAGCTAAGTTTGACTGGCAGAGTAAACATTTTCTACTAATTTCAACAAACTAGAAGGCATACCGATAAATAAAATACATTTACAGTAATACATTTTACGGTTGATGGAACATAATACAATGAAATCTAACGGAGTCAGTGGAGTCACGAAGCTAACCCGCCATCATCGCTGCCGTCATCGGCACCACCACTGTCGTCCCATGCGATAAAAAAAACTGCGCGGTACAGAGAGGAGCATCCGACCAATGACTACTTAGTCTATCACTAGCCTTTTGAAGACACTTTTGGCTTTTCCTGCATGGATGTTGTTCTTTCTAGCCGACGAACTGTACTTCAAAATATTGAAGTGCGCGGAGACAGACAAAAAAAAATCAGACAGAGACAGACAGGAAGAGCGGCAAACGTCGAAACTAGAAAATTTCAAATCGAATTCTCATTACATCACACAGAGTCAGCCATCGTCGTTTGTTTACTCATCGTAGCAGCGGACAACACACAAACCCATTGGAGACCGATGTTACGAAGGACGTACGTTTGTTTTCCACGAGATACCTTCAATGATCGAACAGAAAAAGACAAATAGTACCTTCGTCAGGGACAAAAATGCGATACATGCGTCCAGTAGAAATAAGCTATTAAAAAACGTCAGCGAACGCAGTATACTGGGTGCCTCAGGCACACGCAGTTACTGAGAATGATCTGCACGAGGGGCCGAAATGCTAAACCCCCCCCCCCCCCCCCCCGTGTACGGCGTACAAGATAACGGAATAGTTAAACTCGGGATGCTTGTTAATGCTATTTAGTAGCAAGTATTGTGTGATCGGCAACATTAAGACTGGCTGGCATGAGCTCACTTGTGGCACTACGCACGCTGGGGTGATACAAAGAGGAAGGATGACCCACAGACAGCCCCTCACGTAATTCTATAAATGTTGTGCAGGAGGAATTTTAGCAAAGTAGCATATACTGATATGATACAAATAATACTAGTACACTATATATTATCGCATGACCATGGTCAAACTGTGGAGCAACATTGAATACTATGGATTACTGTGATGAGCCTACGACTGCGACTACAGCCACTCTTAGTACTGAGAGAATGGACTACCGGGACGAAGAGCTGCAGCGCACCGACGGTTTGTTTGTAGCTTGCTTGCCGTTGCTGCTGCTGCTGGTAACAGCAGTCGGTCGCAGAGTGGCTCGCCAGCTTCCCCACGATTGCCGCCGCCATGTTGAGGAGGAGAATAGGCCACAATGCGCGTTTGCTATTCAGCGGGAGGCAGCATGCCATTGCGGCAGACCGGCTACTGCCTGCTGTGGGCCGAATTAGAGTCAGCGTCACCGGGCCAGGTAAACAGGCCCCGAGGGAACCATGATCGACGACCAGTTGGACTCAACAACAACAGGAACGGCAGCAGCGAGCGTGCGTACAACAGCATCTGTTGACAACAGTAAACACACATATATACCTACTGGTAATCACCGCCACCTGTTGTTTTGAAGCGCCTCAGTTCCTAGCTAACTGTTGTTGTTAATATAGCGGCACGATTCAATCATCTTACAATCGCCCTAGAACACGCACACGCACATAACTTAAGAAAGAACTCAGACATCTTGAAGTGGTCGTACTATTAGTAGGAGGGCAAATAGTAGAACGAAAACAGCAACAGCAGCACAACAACTGCACTAGAGCCCAATATGGTGCCGGCAGCACAGAGTCACGGTGATAGCGAAACACACGTATGAAGTGAGCGTTTGGTCACTCATCGTGCATTTGCAGAGGATCTGTACAACTCCGTAGAATCGAAGCAGGTGGTCTTGGTAATAGTGCGATACTTACTTGTTGATCAACACTTCCTCGACAAACCGTTTGAACCAGTGTCACCTGGGCAACTGCATCGCCTCCAGTTATCACTTATACACACGCACACGATGCTGTTGACGTCCACGGTGATGCTACTTGTTATGCTGCTACTGAACTTTTAGAAAGTCGTCGAATCTCGCACGACTCTATTTTTGATAGCACAAGTCTGCACCAATCGGCTAGAAGAAAAGTCCACAACGACTGGCGATGTCGTCGTTACATGGAATCGACACGATAGCGCCCACTATTGGACACGATCACCATCCATCTGGGTAATGGGAGTGTGGGCTCACGGTCGGTTACGGCAGACGGAGCGGTACACGAGCAAGCTTACTCTGCACTTTCGGGCACGCACACATCTAGTTACCTTGGGCCCAGGCTGAACTATTGCCTTGCGACGGCTACGTCTTTCCAAGTGCTTCAGTCAGTCAGTGGCCGTACTACGGCTGGCCAGCCCCTCTGCTGTGGCCGTTTCGCTGGCTCTGACTGTCTATCGACTGGCTGCTTAGTGTTTCACTGCGACAATGTGTTCATTCCGCTAAACCGCTCTTCTCGAATCATTCGCTCACTTGGAGAGAACACGCAGTTATTTACAGACACCGAGGGCGAGCAGGTGTTGTCGTTGTCGTTACTGTAACACTAATAAATAATGATGGTGGCAGCAGTACTGACCAGTGAACAATCTGTCTGTGCGCACCCCGGGGGGAAAGGGGTTGCAAGGTGTGTGGCACTTAAAGATTAAGAAAAAAAGACGACAACGAGGCGTTTCACGACGACGCAGACAAAACGGGTTCGGTAGAACTGTCGCAGCGGCTGTATGCGCAACCTGTCTTCGATGCTCCGGCAAACACTTGTTGAGTCCTATTGCCGTCCACGAACAAATACAGCATCGGCAACACTCGTTCGTCGTCAATGAGCGAAGCCTTTAGGCGATTTCTTCTAACGGCGAGTAACTTTAGTCAGAGATGTCCAGCGAACGGCGACTACATAGCCACAATGTCTACGGCTGCTGGTGCTTCTCCAGCCTTGTCCACTGCCGCTGACCAGTAATAGTCGAAATATCAGCAGTATAGCTAATAGCAGTAAAACAAAGGCACAGTATTAATGCTTAGCGTTCTGTTTCTGTATTTTTGCTGCCGTTGGCCAACGCTTTGTTGCTTGAACGGCTGGCGAGTGACGAGCAGTTTAAGCGACACTCCCTCATATAGACAGACGCTTTACGTATAGTGCACCGTCACTACGGAGAAACGACAGTCCGCTTGTCGCTCACTAAACCGGTCTGGGCTCGTTCTGTTGGTCTATAGCACTGCAGACTATAACAATAATAATAGTGTTATAACTCTAAAGCTGACAGCCTGCTTGTTTCCCGCCTTGCCGTTGGTGACACCACCACGACGACGACTACGAAAAGGACGGCGAGAGCTGCCACCGACATCAGCAACAGTATTAGCAATATTAGTGGCTGTAGCGCTGCTTTTCTACTGCCCCAATCGCTATCCTGCGTCCGCGATGTGTGCGTGTATGTGGGGCGCAGTTATCGTGGACATTCGACTAGCCACAGTCCCCGCGATCGCAACGACGTTGCCTCTAACGGCGGCCGCCCGCGACAAGTGCACCACTAACGACACAGTTCTATCAACAGAAGCCGCACGAGCACGACGACGACGACGACGACGACGACACTGGATTCGGGGCAGCGAAAATACCGCGACAAGCAGGGCATAGACGCACAAATACTAACTGCAATAGTCAGACATGGCCTACGCCAACGAAAAATATTACGTTATGGACAACGTACGCGGAAAAGTATTTCTGTTGAAGAAGGATTCAATCACAGAGTCTGCCAAGAAGATTAGATGCAATAAGTTCTGGTTGTCAGACACGCATGCGCTAGATAAGTATCCCGAGCGACTATAAACACAGTTTCACCTGGATCGAGACTGGTCTACGACTACAGCCACCACTACATTATATAACCGCTAATCTCTAAGCTGAGCCGAATGCGGGACACACATGACTAGTTCAAAAGAGAGTCTACGGACTTTGCTCATCGATATTTGACACGTTGTTGTAGGTAGTGTGTACATTTTTGTTTACCATCAATACCTACTCAAAACTGATAGTTCTTCAGCGCAGAACGCACCACCTGTAGTCAGTTGTGGTTTGTGCCGCGTGAGAGAGCGACGCTGACGATACAACCGGGAGGCAGCACTGTCCTGCCTTTTGACACTCTTCTTCGTTGAGCGTTTATTTCTTTCTACACTGAGCTGTTGCTATCGTCGTCGGTGACGACGCATCACAGCCTACAGCAGCAGAATCAGTGCTGCTGTTGCTGCTACATATGGATGTCGTTGAACAGGGTAGTTAAGAAGAGAGAAAGAGAAGGCGACAGCTGGAGACTGTAACACTGCAACAACAGCAGCAGGAAACTGCGAACTTGTGTCTCTTCGTTAGCACATCCCCCCCCCCCCCGCTAGTCAGTCTCTGTGCGGGTTACCGTTTCGCAGTGGGATCCACAATGGACCAGAGCGTTTTTAAGACTGAACAAGCAAGCAATCAATGTCCGCAGACTAGTGGCAAGTAGGAACTAGTGGCTGAAACAGAGTTACAATGAGGCACTTTGCACCGTTAACAGCTCACCACACTGACCGCTAGCTCCCTTGGGTAAAAGTAGATACACACCACACAGTTCCCGTGTACTATAAGAACAGGCTGTTTGTCGATATTGATGACACATACAGATGCACACGCAGAATGTGTTTCAGTCCCTCTGCCGGTGTCTATCTACCCACTACAGTGTATCTATCTCTGCTAGGCCGCTGCAGCAGTAAAAGCAATCGATCCATCTGGTTCTACCGTCCCCCCGAAGCAGCAGCTGTAGCAGTAGAACTCGATCTGTACAAGCGCGTGCACACACCGCCACTTTGCCACCAGCACCAGCAGCGGAATCACACACAGAGTGTCGGTTTCCCTGCGTGTGCAGCTCACTCCGCCGCTGCCGCCGGTCGGCGCAGACAACAGCAGCAACGATATTACGACCAGCAGCAGGGGTAGCGTAGGCACCGTTTGCCACCGTACCATGCCAATGGACTCACTCATTCACTCACGAAAAAAAAGTAGACTAATTCACTTACAGAGAGCGAGCGCACACAATCGCTAACAGCGGCAGGCTGGCTCAACCAGTGGCCGCCAAACTCACAACTCCCGCCACAGCTCAACGCAGCAGCAGCAGCAGCAGCTCAATTCAGCGCCATCAGCACTATCGCCATCATCTTTACCGCGATCACTAACAAAAATTGTTATTATTAAGGTTAATTACTGATTGCCATACTGGTTCGTAAGTTCGCTGGACAAATCCTAGACCAGTCGAGTTGGCTAGACTACTTGCGCGACAAGTCTTCGATGCTATACCTAACAACAAGTAATATCAGGGTCTCGTTCGCCTACAGCCAATGGTGAGAAATGATAAAAACATAAAAAAAAAATAAATAAATAAATACCACCAGCGGCAGCGGCGGCAAAATAGCTTCAAGTGGCAGAATCAGCAGCAGCAGCAGCGGTAGCGCCAGAACGGCGACGGCGGCGGCGCCGCTGTAACCACAGCAGCAGCGGCACGAACAGCAGACAACAAAACGGCGAGAGCGGTAACTGCGTTATAAGAAACACACTGCTGTAGCTGATTGGCCAGTCGGTGTCTCGCTGGCTGGATGGCTAACGGCTGCTGGATACTTATTGGCGCTGTGAGCGAAGCCCAGCAACAGGAATGGCCGCTTCGCTGTCTGTCTCTGTTGAGCGCTGTTACTGCTGCTGTCGTTTCTGCCTGCGCAGCGGAACGATGTGGGTCGGCAGCACTGTGGCTGGCGCGCTACGGGAAAAGGAAAAGCGCGCGCATTGCCAGAGCGAACCATTGACAACTGCGGTAACAGCTAGAACAGCATTAACATAGAGCCACAATTCCCATATTGAGACACACGCACAAGCAACTAGCATTAGCCCCTACCGCCCGGACGCGACCGCGAGTCACGACGAGGGAGCAAGAAGAAGCCGCGTGAACCAGTGCCGACATACAAGAGCTGCTGGAAGAGGCCAGCACGAAGACGGTGGCGCAGAGTAGACCAGTGCGATGAACTGCGGCGGTGGCGCCGGCAGAGGGATAGATGACGGGGCGATACGGATGGCCGGTACAGCTAGGCAGTGTTGCTTGAGTAGAACGGAGACGGCTATATCCGCGACTAGTGGTCATGCTGCTAGCGGTGGCTGCAGCGATGGTCGACCACGCTACGCGCCATAGAGCTCGGCCGTCGCGAACAACACCGCCGTTGTTGCAGAACACTAGCGGCAATTTCTTTACCCTGGTAACACTCAGTGACGACTACGGGTGATAATAGAATATACGAGGGGGGGTTTACTCCAAATAGGCGCGCGGGGTTGCCATCGATGGCGGTAAACAGCGGTCAGACGTAACTGCCGCCGCTGCATCAGCATGAGAGTTTGCATTTGTTAGGGTGATGCGTCATTGTCGCTGCCGCAAGATAGAAACCAGAACGGCAGATGTCGGCGAGCTGTAGAAAACGACCGCACTAGAGACACGCTTACTGCCCCTTGAGGCTAAATAAGCACCATTCCATTGTTTACAGGTAATGAATGTCTTAAACGTTGTGTGTGCAAGGCCAGTGACTGGATATTTGAAGATGGCCGGGGCCGTTGAAGTGTCGTGTAAGAGAGTAATTGAGAATTAGTGGGTAGTGCTTTCTGCGGAATAAAGTTCACCTGTCGGAGTCGAACTGCGTACTCCTTGACCTACGCTGAACAGACATTTCTCTGATGGTGTTCGACCGTACGTAAACGCGTTGCCCAAGCCTCAGAAAAAATGGGCGGCACAAAGTACACATGTCCTATCTACACAAGGAAGCACGCCGCTTGAATTATGTACAGTCCACCAGCAATCGAGTCCTATTAATTAGGGACCCATATACGGATCCCATATTTACAAAATGATTTTTTTCAGGTGCCCGATGCTAGGCCATAAGCTTTTAATGAATTATCTAAAGCAGTAAACTAGCACTGATGGCAGAGATAGTTGTTAGAAAAAACCAATGCTTATGTTTCTTTTTGTAGGCCTATTTGTATTGCCTGCATAATATTTACGCTTAGATCTAATAGATAGATTTTCCATACAGCCAAGGAAAATTATATTTATCCTCTTTTGCTTTGGCTGGATTTTACGTTACACCACAATAACGATTACGATACCCGGTCCAATACATTATAATCATAAGTATATAAAATACAGGAGAACGTCTGATTCTCGAACGTTATGTATGTCTATGATACCAATCACGGCCATTGAATCGAATTGGTGATAATAAGCGATTCCAAATACAGTTGTTTGCGACATTAAACTCTAGAACATTCAATTAACAACTACGAAAGGAAAAAATATATTTTACGCTTTAAACCCCCCATCCCTGTGGCATCATAGTACTTGGTACTGTCCACTGAAATCTCTGTCGTTTGGGGTTAATAAGGTGGTAGGAGGTTTATGGCTTCAAAATAATCTAAGAGACACAACAGTTACGAGAATAACTTAATAGGTGACTAGAGTGATAGTAGTGGACGTTCCGGTAGCCATTTAGGCATCATGGCAACATTGAACCCTCCCCGGTATGTTGCATCCGTTTCTGTAGTTTGTTTTTGAATGAAAAACAGCTTTTCTTTAATTAGACATTCTTTGATAATTTAATTTTGGTTGTTGCGGCTTAAAGTAACCTCGTATATCAAAATCTTTCCCCAGGACTTAAAACCTGTGTGCAGCAATAGACTAAATACGTGTTACTATAGAAGCGGTAGGATAAAGAAAGCTTACATCTTTTGCACCCATTTGTGTGTTTCTTAACATAGCAATTTACGTGCTGCTCGTGAGGTTTCATAAACTAATAGTTAGACAGAACGGCAAAGATGCACAAAAGCACGGGCAGGCATGTATGATGCGCTACCTGTTTACAGGGCCTCTAATGGGAGATTTTTAGATTATGCATTTACTTGATCCCTCTTCGGGATATCTGGTCTGATCTTTTCTATCTGTTTCACCCAGACAACTTCGGCGTAGATTTTAGTAAGGTTTTAAAGATTCAATGACAACATTGACCGCTTGCGATTGGGTCATACAATTATTATAGTTATAGATATTAAATGTACTTCTCGTGTTATCTCATCGTAATTATGATAGATAAAATAAAGCATTTATAGCTTGTCCAAAACACCCTTCGAATCAAATCGACTGAGATGAAATACTGAAAAGTATATGGTTCTCTAAACTAGAGATTACATTTTATTGAACAAGTAATGGTGCTGATGCTCATCTCATGTAGTACGTTGCCATGGTCGTCGGTGGATCAACGTTCAGCGTTGGCGAATGGTTGTCATGAAATTTCCTAGGTCTGTTGAAGAAGCCCCAGACAAGTGCACTAGGACCCAGCCACCCATAGCACGCGGTTTAAACAAAACCCAAGTAAGCTGACCCATTAAACCTTCTGTCTATTGTGTTTCTCACACCCTGCTCTTCATTAGGTACAGATTAGGTGTCAAATTTTGCGACCCGATCTGTGAAACCTTGTACATTTTTTCTTTGTTAAATAGCATCAGACATTGTAACATTACCTATTCATTCATTTACAGCAAAAAAGGGCTGACGAAAGCACATTTGTTCTATACTTTTACAACGCTTAGTGAAGGAATAATGGTCATTGGTAGCAATTAACCAATATATATTAATGGAAGCTCAGTTTTTCGCTCGTTTGTGGAACACAACTTGCATAGAAACTTTTGAATCATTTATTGCACACACAAGTCAAAACAGAAACTATTGCTATAGCAGCTAACGCGTAATGAAGTAAAGGAACAACGTGTGCCTCAGTATTAGTTACATCGTTAGCAGCATCGTTGACTCAGAACTTCCACGGTTAACTAACAAACTTGGGTAGAAATACCGCAGAGCGGAACTTCTGCTGGGTTTGCAGTTGATATTTTTCGTGACGGTTGTAATTTCAGTGTACGGACTTCTTTACCTAAAGATTCATATTCCGTTTCGGCAAGTATACTTATTATTGATCTGAAGATCGTAATAGAGCTCTTCTTGAGTTGAGAAAAAATTCTTGAAATAACAGTCTTTTAGTAATCTCATAAAACCTGTTACTGACTTCAGTACGACTGACCTTCCCGAACCACCTGGGTGAAGAAAACGTTTACGAAGCTTTTTTTTCAACGCTTTCAATGGCTTCAAAGCAAACTTGAAGTACCATTTTCAAAGCTAGCCTGTGTACGTTGGGACCTACTTAATCTAGGTACAGGTTCGTCTGAACTAAGGAGAGAAATATTGTGAAAAATTAGAATGCAATTATAATTCAACGATACAACTTCCTACTTTTTTAGATATTTTGAGGATAACAGACAAAGCAATATAGTATATACCATAATCATTATGAAACCAACGTAATGATATTAATTAAATCATAGGAATTTGCCAGTCGAGGAATAAAGCTAATATTTTGAAGCCAAGAGAGGGGAATAAGATAGGATCCATAGTGGTAGTAGCGAAGTCTGCAGTCAGAATTTCAATCTTTTCATATAATTTGCACATTGCTGGTATCAGATTTTAGGCTTTTTTCAATAGTCTATTGACTGAAAAAAAATTGCAAATAATTCCAGATTAAAGAAGAAAAAAGGAAAAATAACGGCGTGTACAATTTGATTGTATATTTTATGTATTAAATTTATCTCGGTGAGAAAATCGGCATTTTGCTTGCTCCAAAGGACATCCCTGTGGGTGGTTGGAATCGAACCAGCATGCCCTCCGTTGACGAACCGAGCGCTGGGCATTGGGTTTTTGTTCTTCAGGAATCTTCAATCGTACTGCTCCGTTTTTAACTTAAATTAAGACAACAGGTACAAATTGTTGAATAACAGAGGGCCTATGCGAGGATTCACATAAGAAATGTTAATGGTAAGTCGCATAATAACGACGCTCTCGTTCGGCAAATCTAAAAATTTAATTTCGAACTGTTTGCTTATAGTCTTCACTGCGTACTAAATGCATTACGTAGTTGAGTATTGTCATTATAATAAATGTCCTATTGATTACCGATTTGTAAATATATAAGAGAAAGGCCCGTTATTCTGCACGCTTTTTTAGATTGGGTGGTTTCACGCACAGCAGAGAATTTTCTATTTCAACTTAACTGAACGGGTGCTCGGCAAAAATAACCTACGAAAACTTTGATAATGAACCTAGAACTCAAAAAAGGGCTTTCAAGCATACAAGCGAAGCAGAATGTTTGCCCTACCTTGAAAAACGTGATAGTTATTTTTGAGAAGCGTTTGAATACCACCGCACTGTGATTTGAGAAGGGACCGTTCTCTTTTATTAACCAATGCAATTACTTCCGCTAGACTCAACTGTCCCCCTAAATTGAAACTGAAAAGGAAAAACATTTTATTGTGGACTAAATGAAAAGTAAACCTTCTCTTCATGAACTCTTAAACAGAGTGTATGTGGAACCACATTGGAGAAAGTTAATAGAGTGGCTGAGCTCGGAATTTCCCCTTTCCAGTCGTACCACAGCATTAGCGAAAACGGTTATAATATGCCAATGCATTGAAGCCGCACTTAGAAAGAAAGCTGATTACTACCGTGCTCCGAATATCACAACTAAACGGTAAATTAAAGAATCAATTAAAAAAACTTTGTGCAAGATCTCGTGCGGAACTCGTTTTATAGCATAGTTTTAGGTTTAGAGGCAATAAAAGGGAAACATGTGGATGGTATAAAGCCTTCTTGCATCGTGCTCATGGCAGTTCCGAGATCTTCCTAGTCACATACGCGCTTTAAAATTGCATTCAAATAAGGATGTAGCATCTATAGTTAACCAGTTGTTTGGCAAAAAAAAAGTGCAATTTAAAGTAAATTGGAAACAAGAAGGCGCAGTGCTAAACGTACCCTTCAGATTGCTCTTTATCAGGCAAGGTTAGTAGATGAATTGCCACCCTGTGCACGATTCTATCAGTAAGACTCCTATCTGTCTGGGTACAGTTGCGAACCTAAAGACATGTTGTAAGTCATAGAATGGTATAATTTTCGTTTTTTTCTAAGTTTAACACATGATATCTTAAACGAGTAATAACCTAACTATACTCGAATGATTTCCTGCTAGTAACTTGTGGCTCCTGGAATCATTATTACAGCATCCTACCGGAATTTCCTTGGCGCGAGGTACAAAGTCTGTGACTGGCTTTTCTTTTTCGAGACGATGCCGGAGCCTGGCTATGACTTGATCTCTGGGCTCATCCAGGCGTTCAGATAACACCATACAAATCTTAACGAGTGAAAAAGAAGTTAAATAATATAAGAACTCCTCAATTTTTTTTAGTCTGTGTGCTAATAAAGTGCAGCTTGATCCTGAGCTGCCCTTCCTTAGAAGCGTAAATTGAACCAAATGGTTTATAAGTTAATTTGTGACTTTTTCATTTCATTTCGTAATAATCATGAAAGATCATTATTTCCCATCACGTTGTCGCCACGGCAACTTACTCGCTTGGTTGAGGGAATCCTAATTTTATCAATGCGAACCTTGAAACCGCATTTGGGCAGAAAGTCTTCTTTTAGATGGATAAGATAGCTTTGATACTGGCTAAGATCAGGTTTAGTTCGTTGATATTTGCCATACAGCCCGTAAGGACAACACGGGAGGAGGAATACCTTTGCTGTCGAACTCGACCTGTAAAAGGAACGTCATTGTTATTGAACGAAACAAATAGGTTCCATGTATACTGTATTTGTATCCAGTATACATGGTATCCATCCAGTATCCAGTATGTTAGTTACTATTAAAGCAACATAATTATGTGGATGTCTTAGTGGTTCTGTAAAGTTTCATATGGGTAATTAATGGAGAGGACAAACACCTTCAAAAATCTTGGGGAACCATTGCAAGCATAATCATATATAACTATGACTAACCAATAGAGCCGCTCAAAAAAAGCTTACATAGACGCGAGCAGCGGTATCCACGGGGTCAGTTCGTCAGAATGGTTTCCAATCCACCACTCGGCATCAAATCTGCTTTGAGGTGTTACGGGTTCTTCACGGAGAAAATCGCTAACCTTGGGCGGGTAAAGCGACCATATACGGCGTTTACGTACGTCAATCCCAAGCCCCATGTGCTATTCGAAATAATGTTTTGATACATGCAAAAATAACCGTTTCGGTTAAAATTTTTTTACTTTAAGAGAATGAAAAGTCCTAAAATTGATTATTATTATTATTATTAAACTCTATGTGTAATGACAATTTTGCTAAAAGCTAAGGCAGTCGATATTTAGTGGGAAAAAAATTTGGTCGTTTATGGAATATGTTGCCTGTAACTATGCAGTTAGCTGATAGGCTTTCATTGAGAAAACGATAAAATGTACCTCCATTGATTACGTAATTTAATATTTAATAATTTAACATAACAGCTACACATAGATTGGCTAATAAGTAATTACAAACAGTGACGACAGCATTGACTTACCCCTTCGAGGATGAGGATGTAGACAAGCAGCCCATTCCCACAACCTATGTCGACAAATGACGTTTTTCGACCGTCGTCTTCTGGATCCCAAAGCGCCTGCAAATGAATTATCTAACAATAAGTAGGGCTATATGGTTGGGTGTTTTCTTCTTGCTTATCTTCAATCGAGCGATAGAAGACATTTAGTTAAGTTACCAAAACTAAAGTACCTCTATTTTATGATAAAGCATATCATTAAACAGCAATCGAAATGATTATTTAATCCGGATAACGAAACTTACTATGAGGTAACTGGCGATGGCTAAGTCCTCGAACACGAATTTCAACGGATCCGTCTTTTCCGGCCAAATCTGGAAAGCACCCAATGGCAATCTTGCAAATACAGTTAATTTAACCGCAAATATTTAAAAATTATTGACCTATTTGAAAAGGCGACTTACATTTTAGGTTCTTATGAGTTTGTTGTGCATAAAAAACTAGCATTAGAAAGAACGTATCCTTTCACAGTTTACTGAACAGGTTAACAACGAGTACCAGAGAATATCTAACCTTTATTAATTCTGGGCCATATTTCAGCTTGAGGTCCCAATAGATGCGGCTATATCTCTCGACACTGACCAGTCCAAGTGATGCAACCTAAAGGAAGGTCATGATAATAAGCATTCGAATGAAACAAATCATCTTTGCGATATAGGGATAACAGCTCTTGAGGAAGTGTTTTAGATTTAGTAGACGGTAGCGATTTAGTTATTCTTGCACTGGTGCCTTCTTTTTCCCCTGTATCCCTTGCTTGACACCTATGGAGCAGCCTTAATAATCGACACCGCGTTTTTCACTATTTCTCGACTGTAAAAGGTGAACCGGAGACGAGGATAAGCACGTGTGAGGCTTTACAGAGGCAACTAGAGATCAGGCTGGGTCAACAAATTATCAAACAAGACTTTCGACAGGTGAAACGAATCGCAAAATAGTCTTGCTGAATAACATCGCTATATCTCGTGTACCTTTAGAGGCCTACGAATATCTAATAGATCATCAATATGATAACGCAGCTGGCGGCGGCGCAACGCAAAACGAAAGGCCGAAATTGGAAAATAAATTTATAAATCCATCATCTACATGGGTGCCTCCTTCCTTCGCCAAAGAATACGCGTGATGACAGAACAATAAAGGCAGGACATAATGGGCCAAGGAGATCATTTTCAGTCGTAGACGTGGTTTATCTCAAGCATTAAAAGAAACAGAAGCCAGCTTAACGACTAGTTATTACTTTCTATTCGACTTAACACATCCGCTTGTCTTACTGCACTTCACCGCTTTCATATCCCTCGTCTGCTTTCTTACTGAGTTTCATGCCATAGTTATAATAAGTGGTGCTGCCAAACTTATTTGCCTCCTTTAGGTGCCCTAACGGAGCTGATCATTTTAATAGGTTACATATTTATAGGTAGACTGCCAAAGTAGTACGAACAGTGGCATAGAAAATGTAATACTTTGCTGGTGGTGGGTTAGGAACGGCTCACACCTGTATCTGTTTGTCTTGGCGGACTACGCCATGCGCCCATCGCTCAATACGATCGAATAATTTTGTTGTCAATCGGGGACATGGATCGGAAGAAGTTGACAGTGACACGCTGAAAATTTAACCGGACAATTTTCTCTAAATAAGTCGTACATCAATATAGCATTTGTTGTCACGTGGAGCAAAAACATATAAGTGAGGTACCTCTAATAGGTAGCATGCGATATTCATGACGGCTAATTTAACGCGGACGACCACATGTCATATAATTCTAATGTGATATGTACACAAAACAGTGCATATCACAATTTCTATTATGTACAAGTTATTAAATGAGAAATTTGCTTGTAGGCTCACTTTTGATCGTTGTCATAGACGTCATCATTATCTAATTATACACTAGCTCTAAAAAGTGAAATTAACGGACATACCATTTATCGTTATCATCGAAACGAAGGACGAATTTGAATGGACCGCGTACGACGGGTTCAAGATTGCTCCCTTGATCATCCGCCGATCGTTCCGTAAATATCGATAACTCATGCAACTGAAGTCGGCATTCCTCATATACGCCTGAAAATCTGTTCAGCTGTCCGTTAAAAATCAATCATTCGAAACCGGCCCCAAATCACTGCAATGTATAGATTCGCATCGACTCTTGTTAGAATAGAGAGGTATTTATTATCATTTTTTGTTAGTGACCCATTGTTAATTCGGCAGCATGTGATGTTTTTGACCTCGTACGTTTACTCGAAGGTATACTTCATTGCTCGCCAAAACTGATTTGGCTGGTAGCATCGATGACAGCTTCGTATATATTGACATTTGGGGCAGGGGCATGACATAGATCTTCAATAATAAAGGAATGCCAAGAGAACTAAATATTTCATGCACTCCCTTGAACGTTGAAATTCTATTTAGGTCCAAATGCTTATTAGAAAACTATTAAAGAAACTAAAAAAAAATTGCTATAGACCAAATGACGAAATTACCTTCGATGATTTTTCGGCACCAATATCCTACGTAGCCGTAAGATGTCATTTTGAGACAACTGTGGGACCGATGCTGATACAGGCACTGCAACAAAAACAACATTAGTTAGCTGTCAGTTGGCTAACCCTAGTGGAGCAGAATTTTTTATGAGGTTTTTCATGACTTTAAAGTGAATGATATCATTCTAGTTTATGTAAGCAGTGGATCGATTTCACTCGATCCTCTGAAATGGCATTATGTTTTATCTTTTTCTCAATCGATATCTTCTATAATAAACGTGTGATAATGTGACTCGGGCACCTCTTTGCTGCGATGAATCTTGCTGACACACGAGTATGTCACCTCCTGCTAACCGGCCATCAAAAACGTGCGGTTTCGTTAAAAAGATCCAGGCAATAGAGGGAAAACTGCGTATGAAAGGACATCAGCCATCATGGTATTTTAGTTAGAGATAACACTTTAGACTGTCGGTCTTTAGATGGTCTTTTTTGCGGTAGATGCGGTATTTCTTGATAACAATTAGACAGTGCCATTTAATAATAGGAAATTAAATAGATTCTTACCATTCAGACGGAATTGGTTGAGACCTTTTGATCAATCTTAATTTGACCGCATCATCGGCTGCCGATTTGGTCGAAGGTTGAGAACTCATCTGGCTCTCGTATGACCAATTCTGTCGGTGCTTCTCAAATTCGGGTTCTAGAATATATTGTGTTGCTGATACGCTGATAAATAACAATTGGTAACAACAAAAGTAAAATACGAATCACTAGGCTTCAGCTCAACCTTTAGATAAACTGATTGCCCTGACCAAAACTTGAACGCAATGATAATATGAAAATTGCGAACGTAGTATCATATAAGAATTCCTTTTTGAACGTAGTTTTTTTAATAATGAGTGTTCAAAGCCGAGGTCACAACATAACGAAAACATGCAAACAATGAGAAAAAAAAAAAAGGACACATTTTTGTCCTCGAAACGTCATGAAAATCGACGGAGCGATAACAACCACCTCGAAGTAAAATTACTTAACCAGCTTCAGGTGAGTCGTTATGTAATAACTGGAGCAGTAATTCTAATAAATGACGTTATACGCTTAGGTAGTGCTTTTCAAGTTCAAAATTGTAAAAAGTTGTGAATACTTCGCCTTGAAAAGCGACCTAAGAAGGTAGATGTGCGATGGTCATGGACCTCGACAGATGACATCAGTCCACCTGTAGCATGGCATGCTATGCCGAACTTAACTAGAAAATCGCGTTCCGTCTATTATTAAAGCTAAAGCTAATTGTTCTACATCCTTTAATGGTATCATGCGGAAGATGGTGAAATAATAAACTATCAACAATACACGCCTTTTATTTGGAAGAACAGTACTAATGTAAATCGTATGGGTCAGTGAATAAAGTTAACGCCTCTGCAAAACAGTCAGTTTGTTAGGATTAGCGTAATCGACTCACGGGCAGCTCTAAAGCAGTTGCAACGCTGATAAGCGCTAAACGCTATGAGGTCGGTACTATCGTTTAACGTTTAACTAGTGCAGTAAGAATTATTTTTAAATATATTTGTTTCGATTTGTTTTCGTTCCTTGTGCTGGTTTACTGTGTCTGTTAATAAGAACCCTGGAAGTACGACGCACAGGATGAAAACAACATTTCACTTGTAAACAAGATTGAGTCTAGTATACGTGCATCAAGCTGACACGATTTACTACAGAGTTTTTAGACTATGCTTACTGACCTCGCACTCTTGGTATAGTTATATAATATCATTTTTCCGCTTACCGCTATTTCATATAAAATAGAAATATATGTGAAGTAAATGATAAACGGATAGTCTACTGAACTCATCAATCTAATAAACATTTGTATGTTTAAAAGCATTTCTAATTACCGTTTGGCTAATAATATGAATTTCGATAATTTATCTAACTAACACATTTTTTTGGGGCCTTTTATTTCGAAGAAGCGTGCCATTGTGACTGAACAAACAGGCAACGATCTGCAAGCGAATTTTCAGCCTGTCGTTGTTCTTACCTGTCGAATCCGATCATCACTTTCACGTCGCAGCATCCTACACGCGACCGCTTTCCTGACGTTAGTACTTGTCTTCTTATAAAGTTCTTGCTGCAAATATTAACACATTGCCGTTTCCAGGGTTATGAATAACTGATGGAAACAAAGTAGTGGCACTTAGATAATCGTCGTTGAAAAATTCAACACAGACAGCTCCCGTCGGTTTCTACTCGTTGATTTTTAATCCCTCGTACATTTGTTTCTTTTTAACAAACCTCAAGCCTTCCTTTGCTCATCGATAATTAGCAAAATACGTACGTTGAATGAAGTGGCTTTATGCCGTTGACATAGTAGGTTCTTTGGCCACCGAGGTTAATGGCTAACAACAAAAAAATCCAACGAACTACAACGCAGCAGAAACCCGTACAGCGGGTAGAGCTTAACGTTCCTTTTTTTTTAAAGACTCGCACCTTGCTCTATAATAATAATACACCTTTTTGTTTCCATACAGTTTTCCATACAGATTTTTTTTCGATGGAAACTCGTTCCACTCGTAGAGTTGAAATAGTCCCGCGGTTATGGTTAACTAGTCAGCTGTTCGAACACATCTCCCAAGTGCGAGAGCGTTCGTAATTCTTTCGAAATCTTGCTCTACACCGCTGAATGAATCGTCCGCACGGTAGACGGCTGTACACCGAAAAAGTGATAACGCAACGGTTCCCTCCTCTTTGCCAATGTGGTTAGCAGGAAGGCTTGTCCGTCTATCTGTATGCGCAGCTGATCTAATAACGATCCTCGTTTTCCCTCTCGCCAGCCGCTCCCATCTGTACAGCGTACTGCACACTGACGATATCATATTCTTATCAAGCAACAACACTCGAAAAGAAAACACCCTGTGTATGACTGTAGCCTGGCTCTTGTCTGGCCTCCTGTGGCTCTTACTGCCGCTACATGGCTACGCAATTTTTTAGCTCCTGGCAAGCAAAACCAGGTGTTTTTCGTCCAGGCACAAATCACTATCCTCAGTCGTCGTAGAATCAGGAGCAGTGGTAGTTATATTTGTGTAGCTAACACAGGCAAGGAGGAAGTAGATAACTGCTGGATGTCTCTCCTCAATGTGTGAATGGATCTGAGAGCCAAGCTAGCACCAAGAGCGTTGGAACTGCTGGCCGCTGAAAACTAAACGATCGCAGCTGGCTTGACTGAGCAAAGCATAAAGCTGGTGAAACAAGAACTTGATGTCGAAGTGTGCCTACTGATGTCGCGTTACAAGATTATCATCATACGACGGTGTTATTGTTTATCTACATCTGGAAACGAGATAAATTCATACATGTGAACCGTAAATGAAAAGTGATTAAGACGACTGCGGTAACTGACGGCGGTATTGCGCACACACACTAGCACAGGGACACACAAACACACTCACACAGACAACCCACAAATATCATACACATCGAATAGTGCCGGAGAAATCTACAAGAGAGACAAGATTCAAGGAGAGGGAAGAAGCTAGATCGTACAGTTATACAGTAGTTTTCTAAGTAGTCGCGTTGTCGACCTCAGGCCGTTATTTGCCTTCTCCTACTCTCTGCTGATACTAAGTAGTCATAGTTGTTTGTCGCCTCCAAACCTGAAGATATTCGCCCCCGCCCCTTTCCTGAAGTCTTCGCTGTTCGGGAATTGGTGTTATTGTTGTTTTTGTTGTATTTCAACGATCGCGATTGAACAGGGTTTGTAAAAGTGCTAGCTGTTTTCCGGAGGAGCACGGGGGACGGGCCTCAAGTTTTGCAGACGCTTCAATCAGCATCCCTTACTGAGCTCGGGGGCCCTGCTACTATTGGCGGACCCCCAGGATAGCTGGCTAACAAGCCTACTCCAGAACAATGGACGAGGGGGAGTCAACTGTAGAGGTTTTAATCCGAAAAGGCAAACGGGCAGCTGCCTGCTACCTTCAGGTGAGTTTCTTATTCCTCCCGGTAACAGCAGGAACAACCCTTAGTAGAGTGTAGTCAACCTTCCGTTACCAAACATACGCAGTAAGATCTAAACTTTAGTGCTGCCTTTAGTCAGTGATACGTAATAATCATTGCATTTTAGTTATTCTCTCTCGATAAGAATGAAGGGTTGTAGATTTTTTTTGAAATATGAAAAACAAATAGTCAGCTATCAGTTTTATCGTGCAGTGAACACTCCATACCGATGTTATGTGAAGTGGCTGAGATTGTGGTGGGCAATAAGCTTCTACAAGATTTAGGAAACGATTGAGGGAGGAACGTCTAGTTTCTGATGAAATTTTCAGCGGTAGATTGATTGAATTTTAAAATCTACCTTCTTATATTCGGTTTTTTCCCACAATGAGAATGTGTGATAATCGCGTTCGAGAAAAAGGTGCCTATCATACACACATATGAGGTCTCTTTTGATAAACGACAGCACGCTTGCCATTTAGATCATAGGACGCAAACACTGCTCTTCTCCGTGCACTACAAACTTCTCTATCCATCTCAAGCGGCACACGAAAATTATTCGAACTATTTGCGCTTGTTTCCCCATTTCCAATAAATGGGGAATAATGGTCTGTATCTGCCTAATTCCACCACAGTTTCCGTAGGTTTATTATTATCTAGTGATTTTCCCTGTTGTTGTCGTCTGGTCCGAACGTTTGTCCATATATATATATATATATATACATGGCCGTAGTCACACGTATAAAACTGCTCAGATTCTTGAAGAAAGAAAGAAAGAAAAAAGATCAAATTTGCCGTCTGGTGTTGGCAGCAGAAACTACATTGTCACCAGTGGTGGCTTTGTAGTCTGCAGCAGGCATTACAGAACGCCAAAAAGCAATCGACACACCTATACCCACACACGAAATGTACTTCAACTCGAAAATGAATGCTAATAACTTTCTAAGTTTTACATTATTAAATATGCATTAGTAATCCAGTCAGTTGAGTCAAGCGAAGTGGTCACTTTTGTTCGTCAAAAAGGTGAACGAGAGGGACAGGGCATTGGGGGTTCGAGGGGTTCCTAAAGCCTAATAAAAATAAACAAATAACATATTTAAATTAGCCAGCACTTTTCGATTAGGTACTAACTCAGTTAATCTTTACGATTGCTTATTATAGAAGACCGCATTCGCTGCACTGCAAATGGAACGGCGTAATCAAAGTCCTACAGTTCTGTTCCAGGAATTAATAGAAAACACGGTTTCAGATAAATCTAGATCATTTATGTCATTATCAGTAAACAAGCATCATGGATATCCATACTTTGTTCATCTGATTTTTCCACACAGGGATAATCTGACAGCGAAGCCTGAAATCTTTTTTTAGGACAAATTACAACTATAGTAGGTATAGGTACTGTACTTTAACGACGTTTCTGGGTTTTTGCTTTGTCTGTGATGGGTCGGTGTTGTTAGAAAGGGTTGCTACTAAACAGGAGGCATTTGCATACGTGACATCCCAACAATTGTTTTTCTTTTCTTTAAGCAGCTGGGAAAGTTTCTAGTCGACATTTGTACTGCTTGCAGTGATGTGTTCTAAAATTTCTCATTCGTAGTGATGTTCTAATTTTGGAGGTATCCGTTTAATTCAAATTGTACTAAGTCCTTGGTATTGACGTAAAACTTAGCAATTCGTAAAGGCGTCAACAATTTTCTACGCGTTCTAGATCCGGTATGGTAGCTGGCTATAAGCATATAGAAATGCGTGCCTTTGTGATATGGAACCGTTTTCCCTTCTTACAATCGTATACACTTTATCCACAGTAGTCGCTGCTTAGTATACATACGGATGTTTTGGTTAAACTGGAAAAATTACATGTAGGGACTTCGTGCTTCGAACCATAGGTCTAGATCAGATCCTTCGGCGGTGCCGAGCTGGGCAGACTCGTACATAGGTTATGAACTTTTTTTTGCTTGCCCTAAATTGACGGTTTAATTTCCATAAAACAAAAAAAAAAATCATAATATAACGATAAATATTAGTAACGATTGAATTATAGAGCTCGAAATCTTCAAAAGAAATTTCAAAATTAAGCATTATGATCCCGGAATTCGGCGCAGAAATAAGTGGATGAAAAAAAGACGATTTATCATCAACGAGATCGTCTAGATGGAGGTCAGTTCTTTGTTTTCTTAGCTTACTGGGCATCTGTAGAGATCTGTAGGACGTTTGGTCTACTATCAGCTCGACATGAATTTGACAATGCTTTTTCGAACATGGCGTGTTTGAGCGAGACCTGAACTCGTGTTGATATCGCTTTATTCATAACTATTGTCGAAAAAATATTCGTATAGCAGTTACATCGGATAAACACGTTCGTGAGGGACGCCTCTGTCGGTGCATGTAAACAAGTCTACCCAAATCCGTGTTTTTATTTACATGCAGCTTGAGCGCTGCGTGTAAATCAGGCGCATCAATCATCAACCAACTTATCCTGAGCGCCCTCTATACGCTGTACGTTGTTCTAACAGCTGCTAAGCCTGTCAGCTGCTTCCTTTGGGATGAAACAGCTATGCGCTTTCTGTGTGCTACATGACGTCGTATGTGTACTTTGTAAAGCAGGCGTCTAGGAAGGTTCAACTGCTTACGGGTGCTGCTCACAATGCTGGTCTTCAACAAAATCGCAAACCCATGATCGTGTCTGACTTGATTCTGAAACGAAACTGATCGAAAGCGAGCCTATTTCCATTGTGCCTAAAGCGCATTTCCAAAAACAAATATACTTGTATTATTAATGATTTTTTTCTCTTTTGTTTGTTAGAAGAAGGTAGCATCTTTGTAGCAGTATGTCGGCATACGGAACAGTCGGTTCGAACCCTATTGAAAAAGTAAGAGTGACCATATAAACGCGTGTTAGTTGATAAAATGTTTGTCAAATCGATGAACCAATAGACACTGAAAGAAGTTTTCAATAAAAGCGCGCACATTTTTATCAGGTGGATGTGCGGGTAGTTACAAACATGTGAATCTTATTTGAAGCAGTAAAACTCAATAAGGGCAATGGTACACGGTGACGTAGAACGGGTCTGAAATTCTAAAAGACAGAAAGGTCCATACTTAGTAGCATCGACTGTTGTAAAATGATTGGATCACTACTTCGCGGAAGGAGAACTTGGTCGCGCCAAGTTTATCTCAAACAAGTGGTAGCTTAGTTGGTGATTTATTATTGGTTGAAAGAAGAAGTAAATCTGCAACCAACAAGCTCTGTGTGCTCATAATATCTACAGCATATCCATTGAGTGGTCTAAAAGAGCTAATGAAAGCACCCGGAGATAATCATAGTGAAGATTCCGAAACTGACTAAGGTTTGCTATTAAAAAAGAAATATTGGTCAATTACTTTCATACTGAATAGCTTCATATGTGAGTTATGCCTGAGGGCTCAATCAGCTTAAAACAGCTATTCAACTATTGAAAAAAACGAATCCTTAAATTGTTATATTTAGCTTTAAATGTAGATATTTCCACCTATAACGTTCTTAGTTTTTAACAACCTAAGGATCGAGACAATGAGGAGGAAGCTCGTGGTCCCACGCATCGTTTACTTTAATTACTGGTACAATGGTACGCAAACTACCACTTTAAAAATATATGGCCGCAATGTAGTAGTGACAGCAAGAAATCCGATGAGTGTAAACACAGGAGAAACACTTAATCCGTTATTTATTTCGGCTAGATGCATTAAACGTTTAAAGTGGCTTAAATTTTTTTAGTTTTGGCGGATTGTAAATAGGCTGCGATTCTGAATCGTAACAACCACGTGCACCATTCACCGTATTGTACATAATACTGATAATACCGATGTCTGATACTGGTAAGAAGTGATGACCGCGTTTGGAAAACAGGCCATGGATTCCTTTGTCCGTCGTCGCCGCCGCGACTGCACTGTCCATACGTACATATAGCTATTTCCCTTAAATACATATTCTTTCGAGTATGAGTATGGCAATACAGCTGCGACGGGTTACTAAATAATAATTCGTATACTTATTAAGGCAACAAATATGCAATAAAAAGCCATTTTGCAAGACCGCTATATTTAACTTATTCTCGTTTGGCATACCCATTGGCATTACGACTATACAAAAACTACGTCCTAGCGTTTCGATTCTATCATGCTTAGGTCAGGACGATCAACTTCCTCGATAGATCATTTCTTCCCCGAGTCTATGGTAGTGTGTGTGTGCGCCTTTTTCAAGCGAGGAAATCCCTTTCAATAAAAAAAAGCTATCTTTGTTTTAGTATTGGATTTATTAGATTGGGCTGAGCTCGTGTAATAGACATTAGAAGCTCAACACCTTCTCACTACTAGTTACTGTTTACTGTGTGAACTTAACTCTAAAACACAATCAGCCGTTTAAACTAAACCTCTTCTGCAAAGTATAGCAGGTCTAACTGACTTCGCAAAACCCGCTCGAGGATAATTACCGCTCCGTATCACGGATCGGGGCCGTTTGCAGTTGGGCGAATTAAGGGCGCCAGACTTGTCGTTGGTTTTACATGAACTGGTTCTTTGTAGTTTATGTCGTCAGTCCTGTGTCGGTATCTTCAAATTAGGTGCGTAATACCTGAATATTAAAGTTTATGAAAAATAATCGAGTAAGTCAAGAATCAGCGTGCTATTATCATGCATATAATGGAAAAGAAGCATAGCGTATCCAGCTATTGAAGTCATTAGGTTTTTATCTTCTATTTGTAAGCAGATTTTTTTGTTGGAAATGTCAGCTGAGCATTATCTTGTTTTTGCTTTTAAACTTCGTTTGTTGTCGTGGTTTGGCTCTATGTATTGAGTTGTTCCTTTATCATTGTCCTGCCAGGTTATCCACGAATCGTGCGTTCTTACTTATGATGTTCTTGTTTTCAAAATAACGGAGCGCGGTTTGTGTTTCTCTAAGATGTCTTTCTGATCTTGTTTAAGAAAGGATAGAACAATAGAAGTACCCATTAGCAAGATAGGCATTTTTTTTGGATACTTAGAATTGCCTGAGCTACTTATTTGCTGGTTTATTTTAATAAGAAGAATCTAAGAGGCACAATATATTCCAGTGTTAACAAAACGGAACGTTTCGTTTGACCAAATTACTGGACCTTGAAGGTTAATTATTGCGATGGGCGTTGAGCTCTTATTAGCGGTTAGGGGACCAACGCTAATATTAGTTAGGACGCTCAACAAGATTACCAAATCTTCAATCTTTAGCAACCTAAGAATGTCGGTATTCCAGGCTGAAATTTCCTACAGCGCGATATTGAAAAAACGTGCTGTGTTTCTCGCAATATTCAAAGCTGACAAACTAAGAGGTTAGGTGAAAAAAGTTGTGCAAGGCAGCTTTACGTATCGTTATTCCATGTTACATGCCCTCCTAAGTCTGATCAGGACCTTGCAATTTGTTGGAAATCGGCTACCGTTTCTGCTCCAGCTGACAAATTAGCACCCTCTGCCAAATTCGAAGTCTTAGGCGTGCTGGAATTAAAAGGGTTACCGCATGGTAAAAATCAATTATTTCATCAGAAGATAAAAATGTACAAGTTATATACGTGCATTATATTCAGATAACGGTAACATTAGAAATATAGACACAAGGCAAAACAATGAATACACTTTCATTTCCCCGAGCGAATGCATATTGACGATTGAACAGAGTAACTATATACAAAAAAGAAAACACTAAAAAGCCCAAGAGCAACTTGGGCTATTTATTTCAATAAGCCTTACCATCAAATGATAACATCTGAATCGAAAATACGTGACGTGGATAAACGAGCCATAATGAGTTGTTTTATCTTAGTACAATATCAGAACTTACGGATTGTTAGATTACAAAGCTTTGCTGTGAATTTGCAGTCACAATGCCAGCCTGCACGCCAGCTGAACGAACTGCTAGACGCAATCCTCGACCCCCTGAAACCAATAGATATGTGGGACACGGTCGATTGGTGTCGTTGGCTAATGGCTGGGGGGAAGACACCAGATGAATTTGCTAACACAGGTAAGAACGTCTTCAAGCACAAATTTTCAAGTTAAGTTTTCATGAAGATCACTCAAAGCTAAGAAATTAATCAGCTTTTAAAAGTTGATTTCCATAAGTTTGTAGTTGTCTAAAACAAAATTATTAAGCTTGATAGCAACCCCGTACTAAAATCTAAGATCCCTAAACAGAGTTCCAGGTATTGCTTCAGCACGTTACATATATGTGTATCATATTATTTTTACTAATACGGAAAGTAAATGAACGTACTCAGGGACAAGTATCGATAACTGGTAAGATTCTCACAGCGTACAATACTGCAATGTTGTTTGTTTTTTTACGTATCATTCCACTGCTATAACCTACATCTCTTTATAACTATTGAAGCAGATTTTGTGACCTAACGAACGATGTAGAACTCAAATGCGTGTTAGATATGGTACTTACTGGGATGCTAAATGGCAGTCATTTTAGAGATGCCCTCTAAATGAGTTAAAACGCGTCGACAAATCTCATTCGTGTACTATTCGCGTGCATGACCCATGGCTGATATTGTCTCATACATGTTCAAGATAGGTTTCACGCACCCTTTGACGCGCCTGCTTTACATTTGGATTTGTGCGTGAATGTAGGTATTTCTCTTACCCTTCCGCCTAATTTGGAATTCAGGTTTAGTAGGACCAGAGGTGGTAGATCTCTCATGGTCTGCTGATTTTCTCTTTGCAGTTCGTCGATACAACAACGCGACAACATGTGGCCTTGTATGGACAGCCAATTTTGTGGCCTATCGCTGCCGGACTTGCGGCATCTCTCCATGCATGTCACTATGTGCCGATTGCTTCCGATTAGGCAATCACGAGGGCCATGATTTCAATATGTTCCGGTCACAGGCGGGCGGCGCGTGTGACTGCGGCGATCCGAATGTCATGAAGGCAGCAGGCTTCTGTTCGCACCACGGTCCCTCAACGGTTCGGTCGCAACAGGCAGGCTCATCAAATGCTGCCGTACCGACCGCGCCCCCACCAGAACTCCTCTCCATTGCTCAGCTGATGATGCCACGTCTTATAATGCGTCTTTTGCAACATCTACGTGCAAGTTGTTCTATGCCTTCGGGTGACACGCGAGAAGAACAAAGCTTGCAAATTAGCCGAGCCGATCAATTTCTAGGTAAGTAATTGTGTACATTACTTAGGCAGAACAGAGAGAGTACACTTTGGATGAGTATCAACTCAATCTATCTGACCACTGTAACTATTGCTTATTTACCACTATATAATAATTTTTGATTAAATTATAGCACATTGCTAATTATATATACTGTCGTGTATTTGTATCGTTTTTTTCCTAATAGAGATGTTGCAGAATCTGTCTGCTTTAGGGGCACCAATGCGACTAGTGATGACGCAGACCTTGACGAATCCGTTGACGTACCAACAGCTGACTCGGGAGAGAAACGAAAATTACGAATCAGCCAAACAAAGCTTGAAGAACTGGGATTGTCAAATGTATACAGAGGTGCGAGCCCTAAAGCCTAGTCTTGTGCACGAAACATTTCTAGAGGAACTAGTGTTCTGGATGGCCAAGTAAGTAAAAATGTGACAAGACTCTAACTTCACTTTACAAAGGAACGCTATCCAAGACGTGTTATCGACTTTCCTTTCGTTTGAATCGAACAGCTAGAGATAAATGTACCTTATCCCAGTTCAGTTAAAGTTGACTTTTTGCCAATGCTATTGATATATTTTATACTTTGTCTCTATTTAAGGTATGAATTTCCTCAAAAACTGACCTGTCTCCTTCTGAGTATGCTTCCTGAGCACGAGTACAAGCTCCAATTTACACGTACGTTTGTCGATCATTACCCACGTATTTCGTACATGCTCACACAGTGTCAGGACAGCGAAACGTTGAGCAATCGGGTCGTACACGTGTCAGTACAGCTGTTCTCTAATGAAGGCCTCTCACTTCAACTTGTGCATGAAGCGCAGCTTCTGCACGTAATGGTCATCTCGATGAAGGCCATGATGAAAAAGATTCTTCTGCAGTCAACTCTACAAGACCCTGACAAGAATTTACACTATGTCATTAACTGTGGCCATCAAATCACCAAGCAGCACTGTTACTGGCCATTGGTGTCTGATCTAAACAACATATTAACGCATAAGCGTGTTGTGCTAGAATTTCTCCGTGATACGAACCTCTTGGACGTATGGTTTCGGCTCCTCAGCATGTATCAAGGCATGAATGTCCACCACCGAGAGACTGAACGCCATGTGGAGTTCGAACCGAGCACGTATTACGCCGCATTTTCAGCCGAGCTCGAGGCTAGTGCTACACCAATGTGGGCTTTCCTACAGCCTCTAACAGATGAGGAAACCATTTCACTAAGCGTCTCCGTTCTGCGCCAGTGTTCGTTGGCCCTAGAAGACTTCTTCGATATGATTGGTTTTGGAGACGGAGATCGCCCCAAGCCGGATCAAGTCACTTTTCATCTTCCGCTACATCGCTATCTGGCGACGTTTTTGCGTAATGCGGTGTTTTCACAAGGCTGCGCACTGGACGATCTCCTTGTTAAAGCGAGCATGGAAGAAAAGCCATTCCTCGAATGCCTCATGGCTCATCCGCTACAGACGATCGTCTCGTTTTACGAGATAATGGTTGCTAATATGTGGGTGCGAAATGGACTACAGATGAAAGGTCAAGCGATGACGTACATTCAAAGCCACTTCTGCAATTCGATGGTCGATCCCGATATCTTCTTGCTACAGCTGTGTGCCACGCGCCTTAATATTAACTGGTATCTTTCAACTATCATCGAGCGGTTCCGCGTCGGCCCAGCACTTACGTTGGCTGCCGATCCCCCAACAAGCTCCGACGCTGGCGGAACAGGCGGTGGACCCGATGAGAAACAGTTGGCCATGCTGCATTCGCTGTTAACGTTTCTAGCAACACTGCTTAGTGTTCGCACGATGCTGGGAGGGTCCGAAGACGAGTGCACTCGTGAAGAAATGGTTTCATTGTTGTGCATGTCAGATCGGAAACACTCACAGTTGATCGACTTGTTGCCAGAAAAAAGCGGTCAATATGGTGTAAGCATGGCTAATCTTGAGCGACATATGAGCGCCGTGGCGGATTATAAGGCGCCCAACTTTGAACTAGGGGGACACATGATTCAGGGAACATACACGCCAAAGCCGATTGTATGGCAGACGATGTTTGATCCTATTCATACACTTCTTCGGTCCGTTCACCGAAAGGACTATCAAGCGGCGTTAGACCGCTTTGCTGCTCACACGGGTGTGAAGAATTGCTGGCCGCCCTACAGAATTCCTTCGGGTGTTCACGAAAGGTTAGGCAAACTTCATTGACTTTTTTTTGCATATATATTAAAGCAATTTTTGTCACGCGTGGCTTTAGTTAGAATAAACAAATTAGTTAGAATGCGCGTATAGTTTTTCGATTCTGAAATGATTAATATTTTATATATTTTCAAAATTCGAAGATCTGTAGTTCCAAACGGCAACGGTATGATGATGTATGTCCTTAACGCGTTTCAAGACGTGTGTATAGTAAAAAGATGTATAGTAAAAAGGCGATACTTACTTTGATAATTCATGTTCTACGGAGTCTAAAGGTTACTATGTTTTGCCGGGTAACTCCGCTAATACATATGATATTGGCTAGAGCCCATTTAACTCATGTTCTCCTCATGTAACTTTCATGTTCCTATCCGGTGCAGATTTGAGGATCCCCGTAAACTCTTATTTTGCTCAACATTGTACGGGCTAATCTTCGTCATTCTGCATAAAGCTGTTGGTGGAAGCGAGGAGATTAGTGAACAGATTTTATCGTTGGCTGTCTATCTTCTTGAAATGGCTGTTGAATTCCATTCAAAGGACACCTGTACGCGATGCGCAAGCTGCGAAGGTCTGTCATTTCTTTTCTCTATAGCTAATTCTATATAGGAAAAAGTGACTCAGTATTAGAGATGATCAGCTAGAAGCTCTATGGATTCCTCTTGATTCCTAAACATATGCGAGGAAATAAACGGACAAAAAGGTACTGAACCTTTTATGGGCTTGTTCTTGTCTGACAAGAACATATATGAAAACAATTACTTATTATATTTTACCAAAATCGAAACCTTCGAGCGATTTGCGGATAATCAGGTGATGTCGTTCGTCATGGTTTACATTTTTTTCGGGTCTCTTTTTTGTGGCGAATACTAGAATGGAAATTTTTTGAGATCTCACGTTTTAAGAGCATCTCCATAATCACGCCATCTGTCAATATTTATCCTTGCTCTTTTCGGGTAGCCTTTAACCGGTTTAGCTAACTTATTATTCAATTCGGTATTTGCTGCAGGCTCGTTAATTGCCGACAACAAGGAGCTGGAGGTGGATGAAGTCAGCGATGGCGCAGAACACTTTTCGTTCTGGTACCCGACAGGTTGTCCGATTGTGGCCAGTCTGACGCTTATCAAAAGCGTAGAACTCGCGAACACCGCAGACGACACCTCGGACGCCACATCCACTGTGCTTAGGTAAATAAAACACAAACACCAATGCTTGAACAACGATTTACGGTCACATATGAATGAGACCTTGAAAGCGAACAAAACGCCGCTTACACGGACACCGACGGTAAATTTGTGCCCACAGCGATACATTTAGATTTCTGCATTTTTGGACATGTGGAATGAAACCGATTTTAGGTGGCATGCGACCAATCAACTGTTGTGCTTTTTGTTTTCCCTTCCATTCTGTTGCTGCAGAAATACATCCTCGTCGATGGAACTCGACGTAGTAACAGAGGTGGCAGTTTCGCGTGAGGCCGAGCCCGTTGACGTCTGTCCAGACATTGTTCGGGCGGCGTTACGCAATATGGCTGGCTTGATGTCACTCGAACAGCATCATCCGCAACAACGTCAACTTCAAGAGCAAAATCAGGCTGGTAGCAGCAGCAATAGCGGGAGTAGTTCGAGGAGCTTGAGTACCGCGCCGCGTCCACGACCATGGGATATGGAGCTAAACGACGAACGAACCCAGTACGCATTGCTTCCGAGGCGACCTAGAGAAATGCTGCCGGCGTCGTTACGCAACCTTAACAGGGTACGCGCAACTATATTAATTTTAGCATCTGTATCAGCTTAGCCAACCGTATTCTGGGACGAACGAACAAGAAAGACAAGAGATATAGTGTTGACTCAACAAGCTACTTAGGATCTATATGTGTCGGTGTGTGAAAAAAGGCCAGTAATAATGTTTTGATGATGTACAATTGAGTGTGTCGATTGCAAGCTGGTAGCTAGAAAACATATAGTATTTTGATTCAGCATGCATGCTTTTGCTAAGTATTGAAGTAATGAAAGATATTGTTCTTACGGATCGATTAATCAAATGCAGAACAAAGGCCGTGCTTATACATTGGTTATGTTTTGTCGAATTTGCTTTAGATGGTGCAGTCCGCAATCTGCGCAATGGAGACGGATGATAACGAGCTTGACCTCGAAGAGGACGCGACGATGGCATCTTTGCCAGCTCTGGCAGCTCACCTTCAGTTAATAGCGGTCAATGAGAGTATCATTTCACTACTGCTTAAATTGCATCATAAGCTTGGCTCCGATGCCAAGTCTCGGAGTGAACAAGGTCAAAGGCGTTCCGTGTACCGTACGCCGCAAGAGCTTGGCCAGGTGTCTGTCCCGAGCTGTCGCATTGGTGACGGCGTCCATTTCATCGGTTCGTATACAGTTCTGCACTTATTAGTCATAATCTGGCGATTGACGGCATTCGATCGGGTAGTGCATCTCTAATTCTAACAGAAGACACTCGACTTAAAGATAACGGCAAAGATGGGAATGTCTCAACAATGCAATAGAAAAGTGTGTTCGACAAACAAGAAGAGCAGTATGATACAATGGGGTGACTTACATATATATATATATATACATGTGGCAGACCGCGCGTCAGACACGAATTATTTATGCTATCGGTAACTGATGCCTTTGACAGAAAAGTTATTTCATTGACTATTCTGTCAAACTATGTCAAGACCACCAGCGAAGGAGCATTTTAAACAAGATTATTGAATAGTCGAGTATCAACACTACGTTGGAGTTTAGTAAAACTAGGAAAGATGTAGTCCTGAAAAATATGAAATCGTCGAGGAATACGTTTATTTGGTAGGCGTGAAGGTGCATTTATGGTGGTGTGTCCATTTGGATCTAACTATTCCTAATTTCCATATATATTATGAAGCAATCGGCATGTACTTCCAAGCGGCTTATATTTTGGAGACGTACGAGGCTTTACATTGGCTTCCTGCGACTCTCCCAGCAGATCAAGCAGTCATAATATTAAGCTGGACCAATACACTGAGAAAATAGACCTGGTTGACAATTCCGTTGCTATACGTTGGCTGGCTTCTGTGCAGGTCTTTTACTAGATCGCTTCTGTCTATCCCATGCCTCGGTGGAAGCACGGGTTCGAGCTGTTCGGGACAGTTTGTGGCCTACGGAAACAATAGGTGGAGCTCGCGCCGCAGCAGTTGAATGCGCCGAACAGCAACAGCGTGAAGAACGACGCCGCAGAGCTAAAGAGCGGCAGCAGAAGCTTATGCAGGAGTTTGCCAATCAGCAGAGGTCGTTCATGAAGAAATGTGGCGAGATGCTGAACGATGATAAGGTAAACGGAATAGCGGGAAAGCTTTAGAGCTGCTTTTACCAAATACGTATAATATAGGCAAGTACTGGTATAGAAATAGTTCTGCATTGTTAATTATCTGTTCCCTGAATTCGATTCAATTTAAGTATCTATTTATAGTAGTCTTAGTATCGTTCACCCTCTCAGACTTTTTGGTAATTGCTCTTTTTTTATATATTTATGTATTTTTTTACTTTTTCTGTTAAAACATTTTATAACTTTAGGAGGCGGCAACAGATAAGGACAAAGAGGGCACGCTTCATCATAGTGATGAGTTTGAGTGTGTTATCTGTAGTCAGACGTCTGCGAGTACCGTCGATCGACCAATCGCCATGGTCGTACTATTACAAGCATCAAGCGGTAAGATCCTTTAGCTTACCCCATCATGTTTACATAATGGTGTGGCAGGGAATTCATGGCAGCCGAACGCCGTTACCCCGACTAAATGTAGGCAGAATAAATGTTTCGATCTATTTTTATAAATCATTTTAAATAAATGAAATAAAATGTAAACATATATTTGTGAAGTACTCGCTGATTTATTAATGTCGCATTTTTGACACTTGTCGTTATCAACAGTGTTGGGACATGCCCGACCGGCCGACGAGGCTATACTCAATTTACCCTGCAGCGACCTCGAGATCCTGCCGTCAATTTTTCCGTGCCGGTCAAGCCGCGGCAGTTATTCATCCCAGCGGTTGGATGAGCTCGCCAGATATTTCGCCACGTCTAGCTTATATCACTCGGCCAACATCGGTTAGTGGAACTCGATACTTAGGTTCTTAAGTGAATATTTGAAAGTCACTCGTGAAAACAGAAAAGTGCATTTAACGTTGTGCTTCAGAGTTAAGATCATTGGACATATAATTATGCAGTGTATTTCTTTTTTATATTTCTTTTAATCTTACATTTTTTCTTTTTTAACATATTTAAAATGAGCCTTGAAGTATCCTTCACACTGGTAACAACCACTGGTCACTTTGAAGCTTCACATATGCATGCTTTCCCTGTACGTTAGTAGCTTTAGACGCTAAAGGTTTGAATGTCGCGAGACGACACAAAAATACGACCCCGGCACTTTTCGCGCATTTCTTCTACTTCTTTTAGGTTGGGAGGGTGGCGTTGTGGTGCAAACATGCGGTCATTATCTTCATGTCGACTGCCACAAATCCTATATGCTCTCACAACGGAGTCAGCAGCAAGATAGTGGTAGGGCTCAGCAAACGTTGGCCCCTGACCGTGGCGAATATCTCTGCCCGTTATGTCGGCAGCTCGCAAACTCCGTGCTACCAGTCCACCCAAGCACTGGCAATCATCAAACTATCGTGCAGTGCCAGTCGCGCACACATCGCAACGTGGCCACCGAGATAAGCGGTTTGATGGCCTGCTTGCCAACTCCTCCATCAGGTATCCTCAGCCTCATGTCCTCATTTATCGAGGACCTAACAAATGCGATCTTCGTCGAATACCACACCCTCGGCAATCGACGCATGACCTATCCGTTTAGTTTAATCGTGTGCTCTGTGGCTCGTACAAATCTTGAAATCGATCTATTGCATCAGGGCGGAAAACTAGCCGGTGCTGTCGCCCCGCCGGGCACGTCTGTAGCCGCTACGGCGGCAAGCCCGCCAAAAAAAAGTTGTTTTGCTCCATTGTTCCACGCGCTCGGATTGAACCTCAAGGTATGTAGTCCTTGTTCGTAGCAACATAACATGCAGGATATTGCAGTTGTGCATTTGTCCATTTAGGAATGAATACTGCAACAGTACTTTTAATCAAGGTTTTCAAGAGCAGGAATCTTCTGATGGCATTCATTACGCTAACTGGCCATCTGAAAGTATTTTTAATGATTTTGAAACGACGATCAATGCTGATTCATATCATTATTTCAATATGTTCGGCCTTTTGCTGCTAGGTCAGATTATTCTTTTCTTATATCATAAGTACGAAAAGATAGGAATCGAAATTTAAAACTTTGAAAAACTGAAAGCAATGCTCCATTCGCCATAAGCGTTACAACTGTTCCTGATGACTGTTATCAAAAACGTTCTGCAAGGTACAGAGCTGACGTAATTGGACTTCTAGTAAATCCTTGTGTTGTTATTACCGTGATGCAAATAGCGGGCGTTGACGGATACGTCTCAAGCTCGTTTGTGGCATTCTTTGACTGGACTTCCCGACGAAAAAACTTCTTGTGAGGTGACGCCCGTAACACAAGATGTGCCATTCCTCATCAGGGATATTACCGCCGTTCTGATTGAACTTCTGCTCAGTCTACCACTCAACCTTGACAAGGTAAATGGAGAGCAAAACATAAATCTGTTATCAAAAAGAAAGACGATCAAAACTGCGAGGTACTCACCAGTGATATAACCACAGAATTTAAAAGAAAATGCTGCTTAGATCTGAAACTGTTAACGTAATACTTATTACTGAGAATTATTTATGGCTTTGTTTGGCCAGGCATACTTTACGTGCGTGGTTCGAGTTTTGTACTCCTTGGCAGTGACACAAGCTGTTTGTCGTGCAACCTGCCGCATATCGAGAGAAGATCGTCTAGAGCTACGAGCGCGTCTCGAGGGCGAAAAGAGCTCGTCGTATTCGCAATTAATTGGTATCATAATTGACACACTGGAGAAAGTTTCGCTGTACGCTTACGAGGAGGAAGAACAGGGCTTGGATGGACATAGCTTTGAAAGGTAAGTCATGTATGTAATACAGCCTGATTGAGCCAATTTACGTATTATTGCATAGGAAGAACAAACCTCGATAGTACAATATGAAGCCCATCTTGCATACGATCAGGGATGCTGTTGTTACTGCATGCTTTATATATACATATATACGTATATATGCGTATACATGTATATATGTGTATATATGTCAATTAAATGATTCTAGCTTCAGCTTTGTTACATATAATTGGAATTTGAATTGCATAAGAATCTACCAGGTTTTTGAAAGATGTTGAAAATCGCGACGTTATTACGATGCAGTCGATAACGGTGGGCTGTAAACTCATACATTTAAAAAACAGGACATTTGGTGTTCTAGCGCATTCTGGCTTGACTGCGGCACTTGCATTTTTTCGCGTAGACGCTTTCTTTAAAATGTCTTCAGATGACGAACCTACGGTCTGGGGAGCGGACAGGGTATTCTATGAGATCTTTTTGTCCAACCCGTCTGCCGAATGCGCAATAAAACTGATTTTTTTTAAATAATTAAATTTAAGCAGTAAATTTAAGTAATTAACATTAACCAACTGTACTATAAAAAAATAATAGTCCAATTAATTCTCCGCTTAAAGTGCTACACCACACTAACGCTGGTAAATTTACATAGTGTTCCTGCGAAAGACATGGATTTACTATTGCCGAGTAAGTGCAATTATGTTAATTTGACTGCCTCATTTAATCTAAATTTTTATCGCTTCAAAGAGTCTTCCCGAAAGCTGTGTATACCAGCTATGCTACGCTGACACTGATTAGGATATAAACGCTATAGCTGTTCGCCGATATGTCGTCAGTTTTTGCCTAGTTTTATTGTTTTGATGGTTTCTGGTATTGTCAAGCTGCTTAACTATGTTTACGCAGTGAATGCCATCATTTAATGTATTCTACAAACAATGTGCAATGGCTCAATGGCGGGAACATATATTTAATTAAAAATAAAAATATAGATAAAAAAAAAAGATAAAAATTCCGCATTGCTGCAGCATTTTAAATGGTCTTCGAGACTAGGGGTTTATATTCTACCTACTTATGATTACTAGCAAGTTGTACTAAAGTTATTGTTTCCATTCATATTATTTTGTCACTAAATTGCTACTGTGTTTTCTTTTTTGCGAGCAGTTATGTCGAACGAAGCGTAATGCCATTCCTCCGTATTGCCGCAATTCTTGAAGCGCATCTATTCTCCGAACAACTTCCTGGCCCCTCGGACAGGCCGGAGCTCGATGTCCTAGCCAACTTTCTTGGTCTAAGCTCCGCCCTCCCAAATACTGCTTCAAAGTTGTCAAAGCCAATGGAGACAGGCCCATCGACCGCTGCGGGCACACCGTTTCCCGCTGGGGCGTCAAATACAAATGTAAATGTAACGAATCAATTGGTCTCATCATCTGATCAATTTAGAAAGGACCATATAGTTCTGAAGACCGTAAAACCCTCAGCGATGTTTTATTGTTATCATAATACGAAATATTTTTTATCATTATAGGTGCTGAAGCTTGTACAATGGGTATCCGATCCTGATCTTTTGGTATATACCTGGTGTCTCGAAATTGGCGAGTTTCTCGAAAGGAGCCGCTCTTCGGCTCGATTCCTTCTAGTTGATCAGCCGCTAGCGTGGAGACAGCCTTACTTGCTTCGCCTGCCCCGAAATTACTCAACTTTATTCGAGTACTACCATAAACGAGCATGTACTGTTTGTCAGAATGTGCCACAAGACCCATCCGTGTGCCTTGCCTGTGGTACGATCGTATGTTTGCGGTGAGTGTTCTGAGCTTCGTCGTCCCTTTCTATAGTTAATCATACAAGGCTTAGGTATCTTGATTAAATGTACTTGGTAACTGTATTGCGAAAATAGTGCTTAGTCTGATTGCCTAAAGAACCGAAATGGAACAATGCTCCATTTTTCTAATCGGATATGTTCATGGATGTGCTTTTTTCTAGCGAGGGATGCTGTCGTAGGCAGGAAACATCAAACTTCGAGGCAGTCCAACATTCAATCGAATGCGGAGCCGGTACCGCTGTAATGCTCGCAGTGTACTCAACGTCCATTATTGTTATCCGTGGCAAGCGAGCATGTCTCTGGGGAAGTGTTTATCTGGATTCGTTCGGAGAGGAAGACCGAGACTTAAAGCGCGGTAAGACTTCACACTTCTTAGGAAATACAAATATGGATGGATATCTTCCCGTATTTCTGTACGTGGTTTTTGTATGCACTTGCGACTGTGATTGGTTGTCACAAGAAGTAAACGCAAATGATCATATGAAATTACTACATCCGGCTATATAGCAAGAGTCCTTTATCGTTCTCTAATATATTGCTCAATTAACAGAATATAATCCTACTGTGACGCGTATTTTAGGTAAGCCGCTGTACCTGAGCGAGGATCGTTACGGATTGCTTCAACACCAATGGATGACTCACTCGTTTGATCACTGTGCCCACAAACGATGGGTTTGGCACAAGGATAATCTATGAAAATCATAGATGGCAGAACTGAACTTGAACAAAAAGCATAACAAACACGCATGTGTCACGCTCGTGATGGTCGCGTCATCTTCCGTTTTCAATCTTTTTTGCGCCAACTCCAAATGAAGGACGGCGGCTGAGGCCAAGCGACAAAGTGGACGAAAAGAAATCTGCAGCAAAAAATATCGAACATTAATAAATAATAGAAAACTTGTCGGCATTAGTATATTGTGTACGGTAGGAGAGAAACGGCGGCTGCAATTGCACCCGAAATAAAGTAAAACAAATTGCATGCAGCGAAAAAGATTAAAATTTATGATATTATGATACTAATATTAATTATTATTATTGTTGTTAAGATGATGATTATGGTCATATTAATAATATAATAATGAAATGCAGATGTGTTAAGATAGCTCGTAACTCGTAAAGCAATTACTGCTCACCCAACAGGAGTATGAGCAGCCAAGTGTCAGCTCGATTGTACAGAGATAGCCAAGTTCCGACAGGCTAAGCAGATCAAAGAGTACTATTATACCATGGAATACACGCAAGACGATCGGACCCACATCGAAGCGAAGAGGCTTTTGATCGAGTGTCTCGTTTGTCCGGCAACAAACAAAAAAAGGAGGAACAGTCATATTAACAATTATATTCTTAGCTTAGTTTGTATTTCAATCGTCATAGGTGCAAACATCGTGCTTTTTATTCAGCTGAAACTGTATCTGTACTATAGTTCAATAGAAGGGAAAGAAACTGGTGGATAGAAATAACCCAACAGAAATTTCTCCTTGAAGCCTAAAGCCAGATGGACGATGGAGAGCAGCGAGAACTGTGTGCGAAAAGAGCAAATTGTAAGGGATCGTTGCAACGGTCGTGTTCCAAAACCAAAATACGCTCTGGCACTTGTTTGATAATGAGTAACATATGAAGTACAGAACAGACTAAGATAACTTGGGCAGGGAAGGCGAACAAAGTCAGACGACGCACGGTCATCATTGTTCCAACTGAGACGGCAGTAACAGGTTGAAAAACAAAGGTCGTGATTGGGGGAGAGTCGGCGATTTTGTCGATGACGACAAAAGCAGATCGAGGGCACGCTATGAAAAGAGAATTGCAACAGAAACGAACACTCAGCGTTCGAAAAATCAATTACGATTTGATGTGTGGCTAATGATAAGGATTGCTGAAAGGAACGTATTTATTTATGCTGAGCGCAACAAGACTCTATGGAAAAGTTTAGTTTCGTTCTCGCTGCACATTTATGTATCCCTAGAGAGAATAAACGGTTGCTGTTTTTGACGATTACCTGACTTTGTTCTGTCAAACACATTTGCCTGTGGCCGCCGCACTTATACGACACACATCTACGTGATGGAGAACAACGACAACAGCATGGCAAAATGCTATTATTTGATAAGTTATCTCAGTGCTGCTTAGTTTCGATCTCGTCGATACTTAAAGGCTGCGCAGCAGTCATCGTCTACACGATCGAAATTGTTATGGTCGCAAACACAGTCAACATGAGACGGTTGAAAATGCGTTCCTGAACGAAATGAACAAAAGTTGCTAGTACATTACCTTACAAATAAATTTTACTTTTGCTTCGTTGCCGCAGTAACGAGTATGCACCCGGTCATGGAAAGAGAACGGAGAGTACGATTTTGAGCCCGTCATGAAATAACTGCAAACGCCGTGTGGCTGGCGCTTGCCAGTTTGATTTCGATTAGGATGATTATCGTTAATGATTACCGTATTGTTTCAAGTAGGACATATTCAATCACCGCTTCGGGATTCTGCAGGAAACACGGTCTCTCAGCCACTGTTCGATTCAAAGACATGAATTGAACGCGAACCGTATGTATAAATTGATTTTTCATTTCTGCTTTTGGCTATAGAATAATTAAAAAAAACCTAGAAGAGGAACGAATACTTCTCCTAGCAACAAACTAGTTTTATAGCTCGTCTCGATTTCGTCACCCCGTCGTTCTGTTGCCCAACTGAGAATAGTAGTTGATTATTAGTTGGGTTCCAATTCGACGTTGCTACCGGGCGCGGACGTCATGATAGAAGGAAAAGGGGAGAAATGTAATAATGCACATTTGTGATATAGACTGAAAATAGCTTATTATTATTACTACCACTACTACTATTATTAACCGAGCCGCCTTTAAGGATACATATATTTAAACCATTTAATAAAATAAGCTAATGATGATGATGATGATGATGATGAAACGAAAATACAAAGTACGTGTAATCATTTAATATATCATTGCAATAAATATAGTACTGCATGAGTAGACGGATTAGACAGACGGATTAGACTGGAGCCGACTGAGTCAGATTAGTTAGCTTATATTATTGCTCATATTGGCACTTCGTATACTTTCTTTTTTACGTCGAATACCCTAGCCAATTTGGTCTGTGAAAAGACAAAAGTATGTTCTATATAAAATATATCGTAACTTGTGCAGTTTCACCTTTGTCAGGTGCGTTGTATACAGACAATACAAAAGCGTTTTTTAAAGCAGAATATCAGTGATAAAAATAAATAGGTAAATCAAACAGCACTGCGGCTGCGCTGTTTTTTTCTTTGCCAAGCTTTTCAACTGAGACGTCCTTGAGCTCATGTCTTCGCGTCGAATACAGGGTCAACTTTTGTGTAGATCATGGCTATATCAATTACCACGCACAACATGCTGGAAGTCATACGTAGCGTAGAATATGTCGGTCCCTTTAATGTGTTTTCTGCTATTTTCCGTCCATAAAGGATTCCGACTCTTATTGTCAAATGAGTCTTAGCTGGGGAACGTTTCTGATGAGCAGTGGCCGCTAACAAATACAAGTAGAGATTATAGCAGAACGTATGCAGCCCCTGTGCAGTCTTAAAAAAAGCAGGCTTTTACCTCGTCTAGTTTGTACAGTTGAACTGTGTTGTGGTTCTCGCAAGGCATTGGTGTCGAGCGTAATCTCGACGAAAAATGCTTTACATATTCCAAAGGCGAACGACTTCAATCCGATAGTTTCATTTATTGGTAGTGACCCTGCTCTTCGGAACTTCATGGTTTTGGTTTGCTTGATTTTTTGGCCGACATTTGCTACGTACTCTTGTAAGTGGGCTGATGTATTACACCCCAAAGCGACTAATCCGGCAGATCGTGAAGTCATTGGCGTACAATAGAACATCTGCCCTTTTAGGCTTGTGCTTTTCGATTATACTGCTTGGGAGATCCTCCAGGAGGATTGAGCAAAATATGCAGCTGAGGTTGTCGTTCTGACCTACTCCTGTCACCTGTTAAAAAGGGACCAATTCCGTAACATTGTGTTGTACGTTATCGGGATTTCCGTGCAAAATCGAAGTGATGAGCTGGGTGAGCCTGCATAGGACACCTGACTCGACGAGCTTAAACAAAATTCCGTCTCCCATTGCTTCGTTGAATGTTGTTTTTCTTACCAATACAGCAGAGATGAAATGCTTGGCGCACTTTTTTCTTATGACGGATGTTAGCAAGCAGTTACTGTTGAGTCCCTTCTACAGAAGCTATGGCGTTCTTCCGGGATCCGGAAGCTCGGGCTTCTACTAGCAAAGACACTCATTAAGAATATGGCTGAGAGTACTCTGTTGCAGCACCTTTCTTTCGTTGTTTCTCTTTACGAGCCTGCTCCTTGAATGTTGCCGTTGCTTTATAGCCATTATGATTACCAAAAACGTATTTTGTCACCCAAAGTCGTACCGCAAGATACATTTATGGATAGATTTACATGAACAAGATAACTATTATAGCGAAGTTCCATCTGGCAAAGATACTGAAAAAATTGACTGAATTAATCTATGGTTTCTTGACTACTATTATGCACCTACTGCTTTTTTTCTAGAATCGCACAGTTACATACATATACATAACTGTGTGATATATATACATATATGATATGTTATTATTTGTATAATTACGTATCTATTAATTTGAAAAAAAGAATTAAGGCAACATAATGTTTCGTTGATTAACGCAGCTTTTGTTTTATTCTACTTGTTTTTTTTGCAATACGTTTATACATAGTGGTCACCGACTTATATTACAGCATAATTGTGTATTCTTTCGTATTTGTCCTTTGGCGCTGATGATGTTTGTATGGCTGACAATTTGTAATACAGACCCCAAGCCGTTAAAACAAGCGTTCCGAAAGAGCACGAAAGTGCTACGATCCTACACAGCTCCTTCATTTGACATTGCACCAGCCCCTATCTGTACTCGATCCAAATATTAGCGCTATCGCACTCCGCACAACGATAAACATTATTATAATTTCCTTCAAAACATGTCCAACTCCGTTTTTTTTAACGTTTGTATCCGCTTAGGTACCGTGAGCTAAGGACGCCGTCATTAGCTTCTGTTGTAAAACGATTCGCACAATAATAGTTTAGGTTAGTTGAAATGGAACAGTTGAACGTTATTGCGCTAATTCTACACAAGCATCGTTGGATCTCTATTTTTCCAATCACATTTTTTCCAAACACACACACACACACACGCATACACCTAATCAAAATCCACCTATTCAATTAGCCATCAGTCACACAGAACACACAAAAACTTCACGGAGGCTACCATAACGAGAAACCGGCCGTTGCCGCGCTTCAACTCGTTGCTCAACTCGTTTTTAGACAGAAAAATTATATAAAGACCATAAATGATGATATTTTTATAAGCACAAGTTAACAGTAATAACTCCCCTTCTATTCCGAGAGGAAAATTTAATTATAGCGCTCACGCTCGTATTGCAATCGAGTCTTTTCATCAACCTGTACCATCTCAACGATAAGATAAACTCGAGTTTTAGTTATTCCCCAATTGGCTTTGTTTTTTTTGCTCGTCTACTCACTTCTGTTTAGACAGTTGTTTAGCCTGTCACAACAGTCTTTCAGGTTGTTCTAAGCCTGCTAAACTTTTACTTAAGCCAAAATAAAGGTTAACGCTCTCCTCTGAATGCGGTTATGCGATAGGCCTATAGTTGTGCTCAAATTCTCAAAAATTTAATGATCGCAAGCTTCACTAGTTTGCGGCTCCAGCAGTGCCAAGAGCCAGTGTTATTTTTTTTTAACGTGATTTCTCGGTCATTTCCCACACATTTATATGATGTTCTGTTTTACTTTTATATCAAATACTTTACTGAGACATCTGCTAGTGGTATGCTTAATCAAGTAGCTTATATACACAAAAGAGGCATTTTTTTCAAAGAATCTCAACCATGAGGTAATCGTTTGTGGATTGTGTAGCTTCACTTCGAAGAAGTTGCGCTGGATTTTATCGTTTATCAGCCCGCGAGCTAAAGCGATCGCCGAGTATTATGGTTCATCGCTCAACGCATACTGGCGATTTTCATAATCGGTCATTTGTGTCTGTGTCGTTACATGACAGCTTGCATTGGTCCTAGACAGACTATTATGTATAACTTAAGTCATGCGCAATAATTTACTTGTGTTTGCAGTTCGCATGCCCTAAAAGACGATAGGTTTTCGTTTTGGAGCCGGCGGAACAATGTTGGACTCGTTTTCTGTCCCCTGGAAAATAACCGAACACAGACATCGAACCAGATCAAGTCAAGTGATGGTCTATAAAGGAGTTGCATCCAAGAGAAGCATAGCGTTCTCTATTCTCATATTAGTCGTATGCTACATATACATAATAAATATAATATTGTAACACAATAAATATAGTAGATTCAGTTTACTGTGCAGAAGTTTTTTGACAACCATAAAGCATGTGTTGACTATCCAATATTCCAGCTTTGATAGTGAAAGTCGACTACAGCAAAGGCTGGACCAAATCAAACGTTTAAAAGCATCTTCTTGAATCTTAATGATCGAGTTGAAACAAGTACACATGCCGAAATGTTTATGAAAAGGAAATGCTTTTTCCCTGGAGGTAAACGTTTAGGCGAACATTGCCTTACCTTGCTATCGCCGATGTTGCGGACAGTGGCGCTTCCGGTGGTTACCTCTCCTTCAAATTTCGCTTTTCTTCTAGCTAGTTTTTCAGCTTCGACCATTTTAGCAGCGACAGACGATACGTTTCCTCCAAACCGTTCTGCTCGTTTACGGAGCTTCTCAAGATCGGCTTCCTGGAAATGTAATCAAATAAAGCCTAAAATTATTCTAGCATGTGTACCAATGCATTCTAAAATACTTATGAAAATAGCTTATCAAACTTGTTTAATGTTAAAAATGCGAGATTTTTCTTTATCGTTGAGTTCATGTCAAATGATAAACAAAAATTACATTTGCATTGGTAAGTTGGTAAGCGTGACTCTTGAACATATGATAACACCTTTTTGTCGAATTATATCTTTGCGTTTCTTTGGTATGTGTAATTACTCAAGGTAAAGCCTCTCTTGCGCCTATATTTTCCCTTTAATAATAAAAGCCAGAGGCTTACGCTTATGTTATTGATCCGGGAGTTGGTAACCGAGACAGCCGTAAAAGTCGCTGCTGAATTGGCTCGTGTCTGATTGGCTCGTCCGTCTTCACCAACAGAAAGTCCAAATCTTTTTGCACGATCTACTAGCTTCTGCTTGTCTACGTCGGGCGCGGCTCCAATCTTACTTGCTGTACCCGTGCCTAATAAAGAACAGTAAACGCATATCGCGAGGAACAGTTACTAGAGTACTTGTCCTTAGTTTTTATGTATGTCTCGATATCAGTTGCATTGACAACTTATCTTAGCAATGCGTGACATAAAAAAGGCTCAGTGTACTCACCGAATTTTTTGGCCCGTTCTTCAAGTTTAGCTTCAAGCAAGCCAAACCGTGCAGCACGCGCCTTGAGCTTATCTGCGGTAACCCGTGGAGCTACGGGAAGCGGTGCAGCAGGGGCCTCTGGTCGATCCGAAAACAAATCATCTTCCATAGACTGCAGAACACCTTCTTTCTGGAGAGCAGCTGCTGTCTTCACTACTTGGGGTACAGGCAATGCTGTCGCAGATACAACGAAAGCTTTCGGTTTTTCCATGATTGGCTGTTGTACCTATAGCGCAAATGTTACAAAAGCGTGACTAAGCGATTAATTAGCATACATTTAGTTATTTATCTGCACCTTTATCAGATACCTTGTATAACTGAATTACAAGTTGCAACTAAATAATGTGAAGTGATACAGGTTTGTGGTAAAGGTGTACACAAACGCGATTAGCGTGGTTCTCTCTGATCACTAGATATTTTTGAAAAGTACGAAAAAAAATGTATCTCAACACCAACGTTGCTAAAATAAATGAGTTCAATAACTGTTGTGACGATATATTGTGTGTTATAGATTATAGATCCTTTAACCAGGTTAGATTTCTATAGAATAGAATTATTTAATTTTTAAACATTGACTGATACATTGAGTGATGTGCGATCAGCCTCGACTGATAATTAGTGTAAAATAGCACTTACAGTTGTAGGAACAGGAACATCCTTGTGCTTGACAGGAGAATCAGGAGTTTCCTTTAAAAGATCATCTTCGTTCAGAAGCCCTTCATCTGACAGCTCTCCTTCTGGGAGCTGATCATCACCTAAAAAATATAAGTGAATACGTTTTTTAAAGACAACCCACAAAGAGCGTTAACTATCTTGATATTTATAGGCGCTTATTAGCATAAACTGTGTAAAGACAACGCTTTGAAATGAATAGATTAAAATTTACAACTAGTTAAGACCGCAATGGGCTTACGAAACGACGCATGTATTTTTGTTCGATGCCATAAAGAACATAAAGATCGGTCCCTTAATAAGAAACAAAAACCTTAGAGTTAATATAGTAGAAGACATTGCGGGATACGCGGGTTTGCAATGATTTGAGCAAGAGTAGCTGGTTTTCACCAAAGCTTTATTGTCTTCTATGAAATTAAGTATATATTGGCTGGCCCACTTCAATACAATCGTGTGTCAACTAAAGAAAGTGATAACAAACTGATTTGTCTCTCTGCCTGTGACAAAGCATCCTTGAGCCGTTGTGCCAGTTCGGCTTTGGCGCCTTTAAGGGTGAGGTTCCGCGCCTTCAGCTCGCGTTTCAAGTCAGCCACCTGCCGATGCGAAATGAAAAAGTTTACTGTCGTCAAGTGTACTACGTTAGGTTCAATATGGAGGTTGCATTCAGCAAGCGCCAAAATTTACCCACGTCAACAAAGGACATTTACATCTCGTCAATGAGTAAACACAAAAATATTGATGGCAGTACTACAGTAGATAAAATACCTACTGTTCCGTGCTCCTTAATCTTTATATTTTTTTTCACTTTCAACCAACTAACGAATTTTAATTGCGGAAACCAACTCAAATTTTAGCGGTCGATCTTTATCCAGTAATACTGCCTATACTTTTTGGCGCTCAAAGCTCAACACTATTTCATTTTCTTAATTTAGGTATACGACGTGCAATACACACATAGTAGGGTTAGAGTTAATAAAACTATTTCAGCTCAGCAAGCATCTCATAGATATTCGCACGGTGTATGTGCTTAGCGCTGTGTTTTGGCGTTGAAAAATCAAATCAGGAATCCTATAGATCAACAATTAAAAGCACCAATGCTTGTCGAAGAAAATCATCCGCCCTACATCGTTTCCATGATCATACATTATCAGCTATCCATCGTGATCTCTTCATACGGACAGAACATATGTAAACACCCGGACCTCCGTCATAACCGCGGCTAATAAGCGTTTCGGCTGTATAAAGCGAAAAAATGAGAACTGACTTCAAAGGAACGCACATACGTACACTTCAGTAAATGTTTGCAACAGGAGTAGTACCGATAAACATACCGTCATCGAATCGATGTCCATTGCGCGATCTGTTGTGACACTTTGGCTTCGAAAAATGATTCACAACAGCAACGTTACGCCGGAACACCACAGGAGTGTTGTTGATAGGCGGGCGAAACAGCCCACAGCATCCGCACGCTACACACACTCTGATTTAAGTACATATGCGCCGACTAGAAAGAACCATACACTCGCCACCGCACAACGCAGACACACCACCAGATCGTCGTGTTGTTGTGGATTGGTAAATGGCGTTGATAGCTCATTTGATTATGTGTCGGTCTCCAACTGGAAGAGTTCGACATGTCAAACGATTTAGACTGCCAACAGCGCCAATGAGTGGAGGACGAGGAGGCGAACGGACCCTGTATGAGGGGGAATTAGGTATCATCGATATCGAACAGCAGGCAAGTTGATTGTTACAGTTTCTAGTTAGCTTGCGAAGCGAATCAGTAGTGATCTAGGCGAACGATCACCGTAGTAGAAAAAAAACTGATGTCTAACAAATACCTGCCGATACGACTGACGAGAAATCATTCTCTTAGCCGGTAAACACATTTAGCGCGGTACAGGTTAGTCGACAAGTGGTCAACGTGAGGTTCAAATCTGATTATTAGTGGAAAGTGCGGATAATCCCTGATGCTGCAGCATCACCAGCGACTGTGCTTTGATTTGAAAGCCGTGCATGTGTTCTTCTCTGACGAGTATCGCTGTGTGGGAAAGTTGTTGAAGAAAGCAAATCATTGCGTGAAGGTACAGAAATTTTTATTGTTTCTGTAGCAGACCCAGTTGGGCACTGTAGCTGAGTGGTCATCTGTCCATTAGTGTAACGTGCTCTCGATGTGAACAACGATCCGCCACTTTAAAGTGTGAAGGCTCGAAGCACTTTGGAGAAGCCCCAGAGCCGGCGCAATCGTTTGAAAGACGCCTGTAGGCACATTAACTGCTTCAAGATGTCCCTTAGGTATAGATGGACTCCATCGCCGATATTTTTGTATGGGATTCAGTTCTTCTAGCAGAGGAAAAAGTAAATGATGAAAATGTACATCACCCTTATCTATTTCATAATCACGATTATGATGCTAGTTTTGTCTCTGAGCTTTTTCTGAAGATTCTTTAAATTCTAAAATTTCAAAGACAATAGGACCATAATGATCTCGCACCATTCCTAGCATGACCAAATCAGAATAGGTTTTCCGTTGAGTGGAAACAAATACGTAAACAAGCGGATAATTTTTTTCTGACAAATCAAGCAAGTATTTCTGAAAAATGTATAATACAGTGTACTTATGAATAAATTTGAAAGAAAAAGCGCGCGCTTTCTTTGTCTAACTTATATTACATTACGTTCTACGGTGACTATCTGCATTTTAAAAGCTCTTTTCATTAGGCATGAAACTAAGCGGGCAGCCTCAGCTGTAAAATCAGTGGGACGCAGTGACACTTAGCGCATGACTATTCTTAGCATTGTAATGCGAACAGCCGGCGGTTTTTCCTGAGCCTATTGCGACTGTAAAGCAGCTACGCAAATTGTGGTGCCTTACAAATAGTAAACCTTTGCAATAGTGTGTCGAAGCTATTGGGTTAGTGTTGTTTCCTCGTGCTTTTCTTTAGCCTCCAGATTGCTAACCTGAGAGAACTAGGTCTTGAATAATTCTTTTTCAAGAATAATTAATAAAACTTGCGTTGTTATTATTAAGAGACTCTTAGCTACAAGTTATCGGCCATAACAAAAGAAGAGGTCCAAATATTAAAAATCGTATCCTTTTCTTATAAACTAGACGTCTTTATAGGCGAAGTGTATTTTTTGCAATTATGAATTAGTTGAAGAACAGGTTTAGGGTTACGCAAGCGTATAAAGTCTATCAATCCCAGCACTTTTTAATATGTTTAAATAATGTTTACCGTCGTTCGATATTAGTAGTTGTGCATTTATTTTCTTTTATTTTTTGTTTTCAAATCATGCGCTCTCTTATTGTTACCTACAGATGCCAACGTGCACCTATCGAAGGAAAAGAACTAGAAAAGTTCCTCTCACGGTCGGAAACGTCGAACATTATTGTCTCCCGTGGAGGTTAAATTATGTTTTAGTTTGTCATTAGATACGTAATATTCCGTTCCTGCTAATGTTTATTATTGGAAAAGTGAAGAACACATCTACGGTACGCGATGTATACCATACAGTACAAGAGCAGTGATCGTTTCTACAGCTTAACTTGACATTAACTTTACATAACATTTATATATATATATATATGTTCATTATTGAGAAGGGTGTGACTTTCTATTCTACGGTCTTTATTAGAGACAGACTTCAAGTTACGATTGGCTATTCTATACAAAATCGTCAAAACCATGGTTAGGAATTGACCGAATCGTATTTGCTAACTCCTCATTATTGTTGATAGAAAAATTGCGTAACTATTAATGACCATCATAATCGAAAGAACGTAAGAACCGCCTGATACAATGGTAATGCAGTTGCAAGCGTCAAACTCTTCGAAATATTAGAGCATATTCCGCATTTAGCCCTTTTGCGCGGACAAGAAAATATTGCTTTTCTTTGCATTTGTTAGTGTCTCAAATAAACAGCAATATTGTGTTTTGTTGATCGCTTTTTTATTCCTGTCTGTCAGAAAGAAGAGGATATCACTCGAACGAAGTGTTCAACACACAACAATTCAAGCCCCAGGAGGAATTTATTTGGTGTCTAAAATATGGAAACATATAATACGAATTATGGCTTTACTGTATTTATAATGGCGCCATTTAAAATAAGAGAGTTACGCGAGTCATTATTTGTTAGCTTTATTAGATCTCGGTGAAATAGATAACAAGGATGACAAGAACACCTTTCCAAATTTTATGTGCCTTGCACAACACTCATTTAAGCTATAATCAATTATCTAATGGAATAGTTGCTTTCTTTATGTCTGCTTCCGTTTATTTCTATAGAGGTTATAATGCGGTTTTGGCTTTTGTCGGCCCTACTGGTACTCACGCTGGTCTTGGCCAATGGAAGGCCTCAAGACGACCAATATGAAGGCGATCCACCAAATAATGAAGCAAACGAGTTTGCCGAGTTTGAGGAGTTTGAAGATGACCCACAGGAAAAACAACAGTTACTTCAGCAGACGTCGCAACAACAGCAGAGAGCAATGCCGAAGTTAGAACAAAATGAGGTTTGTTGAGAGGTTTTTATTTTGGGGTCATCAATTTTGAGCCACATGATTCTTGCGTTGTGCAATGCCGCACGATTACCGGTATGGAAAGCAAAAAACGGGTCGACTTCTTCTAACGATCGCTCAGCATTGCTTAGCCGGATCGACGTGGAAAGAAAAAAGATCTTTCGTTGATAAAATTTCATAAAATTCTTCTTTCTAATTCTACTCCACCACAACCTACATCACCATGGCGGTTATCAAGCAGAATCTATCAGATTCTGCTTCTGTTTAAAGATTCTGCTTAAATTGTTCGTAGCCTATTTAATATCCCCCTATTCCAGGTGGGCCGTCGTGGCAAAGAAGATGATGCCTTCGTAGAAGATGATGAAATTGACAACGATGCAGATTTTGATCATTTCCAAGACTCTGAAGAATTCGAAGGCCATGATCAGAGGTAGCCTGTTGACTAGTACAATTAGCTGTTAGGTAAATGAAAGTATAACGTTTTAATTCATATATTATGATTGTCAAATTATTGCTAACTTTCTATGGTACTAAAACGCTCGTTATTTTAACCCAAATAGCGTTGTCATTACCACGTTTTCGGTAACAGCTCGGAACGTCCACCGATTTCTCAAGGGAGCGTGGGCGGTGCTAATGGTGGACGAGGGAGTGACAACGATCTTAAAATCACCTCAGTTCCACTACATCTCCGTGCTTCGTGGCAAAGTTACTACGCTGAGATGCTGATGTGTGCAGCACTTGTGATTTATTTTATCAATTTCTTATCTGGACGGTAAGGACAAAACTTATTACATTAGTGTTCAGATCGCGAATTGTCAATGCAAACTAAGTGGTATTGTACGTTTTTCAAAAAAAAAAAAGTGAAAATAGTTTGAAGCTAACGAAGACCTCGTCTATAATCTATGGACACTAGCGATCTTTGTTGTAATAGCAGCAGACTGTATGGTTCTTACTAAGGAAGGGTACTGTATGCAGAATAGTAATAGGATTACATATTATTAACTTTACCAGATGAACCAAAAGCACTGCTTTCAACAGCTTTAATGGAAGACTAATAATTATTAACTATATGCGTTGGTTTCAGATCTAAGAATTCTAGGCTGGCGAGTGCATGGTTTGACAAACACGTCACACTATTGGAGAAAAATTTTGCTCTTGTTGGAGACGATGGCCTTAAGGTAAGGCTTAAATGCAACATTCGCCAAATAGCCTTACCTTGTGTGAAATTCGTGATCAGTGTCACCTATCGATGAATATTTATCCTACTGCTAGTTGGGTTGTGTGTTAACTGTATGGAAGTAACAAAAAAACAAGAATCTCAATCATCTCTTCAAGGATTAAATACTTATGAGACTATTCAGCGTCTGCAGTAGCTAGTCCACTCAGTTTGTTTAGAATATCTATCAAGAATAAAGTCTAGAGATATAAATAGCATTGGCGTAATAAACACAGACAAGTTTTCACAATATATATATATATATATATATATATATATATATATATAGGTACGGCTTTGCTTTTCTTTGCGACTAAATCACAGGAAATTCAGAGTGCTGGCCTTCGCAAGGAGTCCGAGCATTGTTTTACGTTATGGTGTTCAGGAAGGCAATGCGTTGAAGGTATGCTTGTTGAGCTACGACTTATCAAGCGGCAGTGTCTTGTAGGTGTGCTAGGTCAACTAATGCGGCCAACGTCAGACCAGATCACTTATAAGGTAACTATAAGTATGGACTATATTTTTCTATTTACGATGGGCGTCACAGAATTTTCTAATTCATAAAGTTTAATACCTATCGACAACTTTTCGCTCTTGAAAATAATTCGTTTATTTTCTGTAAATCTGCAATGTGGATTATATCATGTAGTTAAAACTGGAAACAATGGACCCGTTCGTCTTCTGCATGACATCAAAAAAAAACGCATCAAAGCTTACTAAGGAGATGATAGATGTTCTGACATTCTGTCCAGATCGGAAAGGTGTACCCGACCGCGTATTTCGCGATCTTGGTGAATTTTTTGCTGTTTATTCAGAGATTGGTGATATAACTCAGTCCTTTTTCCAGGTGAGTAGAAACCAACAAGGCAAGGAAAAATTAAATAAATATAACACAACTGTGTTATAAAAATTTACCGTGTTGTTGAGATCACCCTTATAATGAGATCTCCTTGTCTTACCTGAATGATGTCCCCTAAAATGAACTTAATTCGATAATTTGCTCACTTCAAGACATTGATTTGGCTATGTGTAGTACGGACGGCTAATATATAAATAGGATAGTGCAATTTCTTTCTAATTATTATAAAACTGAATGTGGACGTTTAATACTAATGTTTAAAGATTTTTCAAATTTAGGTTTAATAAATTCGTGTAATGAGAATAACCCAAACAGAGGAGCAGAAAATCTGCAATAAAGGCAAATCTTATATACACGAGTTAAATTCATCAGAAATGTAAATGACTTCAGCTAAAGTGAGGTATCGTTTTTACCATTTAGGATCAGAAATTTACGCAGCGTTTATCAGAGTACAAGGACTGTATTGAAATGCTGCACGTGTCGGACCAATGGCAAGGCCAAAATGCACTTCGGACTGCAGAAGAAGCTAGTCAGGGAACATTGCTGAAAAAACCAGAAACTGAACGCGTTGTTATCCTCAAAATTTCAGGTATTGTACCACACTGTATTAGACGAAAGTTTAACTTAACTAGATATGATTTCATCCGCTTGTTATGTAAACTCTTAGTGAACGTTTGGCGAGAGAGGAGAATAACATTTTGCATCCTTTATGCACAGAGATAACTATATGCGTCAATTTCCATATCAGACGAATTTTTCTTCTTTAATATTTACTTAAAGACGCGTAATAAGACTCTCGTTGCAAACCGTAAGGTTTATGTCGGATTCAAGTTCATAATCGACCACAGAGAAATGTGGACGGTGAATGTATTTCTTCCTAAATCAATCTAATTTTTATGTTTTACATCGTTATTGCTTTATTTTATTATGAGCAGCGTACACGTGATTACTGCTCTTTTAAACGCTACTACATAGGATATAAAATTTCTAGTTTTGCTTGCAACATTGGTAACCATGTAGTACCTGGGAAAGGCCGTACTTCCGAAGATCAGATGGAGGCACTCGAGGGTTTGCTAGGATTAGTACTCATCGTAGCTGATAAGGCTTCCCGCTTGCGGTTAAGCAAGGAGGGTCGGGCTAAAGCTGATAAGAATCGACAGAAAGTTGAAGAAACTTTCCTCAAGAACACTCATGTGCAGAGACAGGCAAGTACTGAATAGTTTTAATTACAAGTTTTCATAACACGGTAGTGTCACACTGAAGTTTGACATGGAAACATAAAGCTGTACTTTTTAATATCATATCCCAGTCCCTGGAAACTTCATTGCATAGCTGTCTAGTAATAAAGTTCATTTGATGCAAGGCTACTTGCTTGGCTTTGTTGTGGCGTGGCGTAATAAAACGTATGCTTCGCTACACTAACGGCGTACGTACAAGCATAGGTTAAATGATCACACGTGAGCCGGCTTCAACAAATTAGTACAGAATCTTACTGTAATTTTATTAAACGATTTTTGCCTTTGTCGTTTTTAGGAGTTGGCACAGCAGCGCCGTGACGAACGAATCCGCATGGAACGTGAGCGTATTTTGGCTGAGGACGATCCCGAGAAACAGCGGCGTCTCGAGCTCAGGGAACAGAAACGCCTTGCCAAGAAGACCACCCCAAAACTCAAACAGATGAAGGTCCGCGCCATGTAAAAAGAAAAATGTGGAATTACTGCATGTAACTATTGCAGCCATCTGCTTCTGTGTATGTCTTGGTTCTGGTCAACAAGCAAACTAACTGCCGCTAGATAATGGAAGCTAGCGCCCGCTGCCAAGCGCTTGCCGCACCTAAGCTGTTGTACGCCAGTGCCGATTTTGGTACGCGGATCAATATAATTTTTGAATCAAACTTGCCGACATCAAACGAGCACTTATTTAGCAGTAGGGATAACAGTAGCGGCAGTAGTGAGGCACACTGAAGAACCGTGCGGACATACTGCCTACTTGCAATGCACGCAATATAATAAAAGAAGCAGTGTGTGCGCAAGAGAGTCAAACAGTATTTTGCCGTCGTTTTTAACAGGTTTCTGTTGTTTACCAGAATCAGACCGAACGAATGTTGAAGCAGTAATAAGCAGACGGCTACAGTGGCTCTTATATAGTGTCGCTTATATATGGATAGAGAAATTATTACCAAAAACAGTAGAGCACTTTAGTGGAAAAAATATATAAAAGGATGGACACACGCTAATTGTTGTACCTCTTTAGGATAAAAAAAAGTCAAGAAGAAATATTGTCACTTCTGACAGGTGACACCTAGAAAAATCTAAAACACGATTTAGTAATATAAAGTTGTTATTAGAAAATGGCTTCTCGTATAAGAGGAGAAGAAGATCGTAATAACTGCAAAACTGTTAATTGGTTAGTTACACAAGGATGTAGGGAACGTTTCAACATTCATATGATATTAACGGTAATTGCAAATGTGACAAATCGCTCAAGTAGTGATATTACACTAACGTGTAAGCATGAATGTAACGCTTATGATGTGTGCAATGGGATTTTCGTGAAAGTAGGGATGCTATCGCAATTTATGTTGGAGGTAACTAATCTGTGAAGTTGGGACATGTAAAGGGAAAACGCGGAGAGAATAGAGAATTGTAGGAGAACACAGAATGTACACTAGACAAATTATGGGAGATTAAGTCAACAATACTGACATTCATGATCATGATGATAGCGTACTTTATATAGGAACGAAATAAATAAATGTATGTTTGTAAAAATCATTTGTTGTCATTTATATATGCGACAAATAATAATGATTTTAATGCTGTTTTATATTTTCGTGTTAAATTGTAATATATATTACTTATTATACCTAAATGCTACACTTCTTACGATCGGTGCGACAGGCAGTGAAGTGATGGCATCACCTTAAGCATAACGAGGCTACGTAAAACTGAAATAATGAAGCTAAACGAGCATCAGGACAATCTGGACCTTCGAACTGCGAAAATTGGGCCGCATGATACCGTCCATCCTAGTTACAACCAAGGTAGATGAGGATTGGATTTAAAAAAAGGGCAAAGAAGTTTCTCAAGATCTTGCCACTATTGAATAGATTAAAACAACGGCATAAAAAAAACTGCACATTCAGAACGCCTTAAGGAACCTGAACTCTATCGCAGAGAGCCCGCTGGCTGTGCATAAAATCAAGAATAAATGCTTTATTATTTGGAAGTGAGGATACTTTTTGCATTATATGTCTTTCATATAAATTATGTGTAACATGAAATGTCCTTAAGATTGATAACAAAACTATAATAACTGGCGGTACTGAAGTACTGAAGTAAGGACTGGTAAAGCAGTTCATCAGCATATTTCTATTTATTTGTGCAGTGCGTTCATGACACGATATTGTTTCGGCGTATATGTTTTCAAAGATAAGACAAAGAGCCATCGAATGAACTGATTTCATATAAAGGCGGCCACAACGGTGATACACAGGTAACAAGAATAAACATTAAATCTACTAACATAATAACTTGATTACTTTGCGTAGTCGGTACGTAAAATTTCTATTTATTTCGAGTTTAGTTTTTTGTGTACTATGTAGAAATTAGAAATTACATATACTTTAAATCACACATATTAAGAGCTCTACATTTTGGCTACTTTTTTAAACGCCCTTCTAATCCATTGGCGTGGCACTATCTTACGATGAGTGTTTCGACCAATAACGACGATTGTCAAACTTAATAAGAGGAATACTGCAATATGTGAGACTGGGTTGTTTCTGACATGAGTACACGCAAAACGGAGCATATATACTACGCGGCGATTTTTATTTAATGTGACAGACATCAGCTGTACTTTTTTAGAATATGGTTGACACTATCGCTGAAATAACGCAACGATGCTTTCTACAAAATATAAGTATTATTTTAACGGTTTAAAACTTGATCTAAATTGAAATATTTACCAAACAAAATTTAGCTACTGTTAAGGAAAGATGTAGGATAAAGACGAACGAAGAACTGACAAGTATAATTGAATATACAAATTTGTCTTCTGCTGTGTGGTCACGATCATGTGACTATATTAAAATAGCAGTGATTCACAGTTCCTTGATATATATATATATATATATATAATATTTTTTTTATCTTTATAATCAGTTTTATAGAAAAGACGGGGAAACGAAAAAGCCAGTGTTTTGCTAGATTTTCTTGAGTCGATCATTCTGTTTTGCGAATGTGTACTTCGACATATGATGATTTTGTGTATAGTTCTTCTTTTCTTAATTTATCTTTTGACGTGTAACTCCAAACAAAAATAGTACAAGCACTATCACTGTTAGGCGATACTTGTAGAAAACAATCTTGTGGTTGATTGGTCCACTGTAATCGCGTAACTGGTAAAAATGGTAATAGCTGCTTTAACACGCTACTGTAACGTACTGTAATGATTCTAAGATATCAAGTATTATAAAAAAAAAAAAAAAAAATGTATACACTCCGTGCTGATCCCAGAGAGAATGAAACCTACGATACATAAAAGTTTTAGCCTTGGAGCGCGATATTCTCACTTTAAGCCTTTATAAAAAGCTAAATGTCAGTTTGATTTCTGTCCGTCATTTTATTACAATTAAGTTATTCAAAATATAACGATGGAAAAACTGTATTCAGATCTTTTTTATATCTTATTCAACTAGTATACGGTGTTTTGTTATTGCATATAAGGTAGCAAGCATTGAGTATAGATTCTGCACTCAGGGCATGCAGCCTGTGGCTTTCGTGCAGGCCGAGACACATGCACACTCACAGATGTACAACCGATTGTCAATTGACCATCCCAAAGAAGATGATTAAAAAAGAAAATCATTATCACTCATTATCAATATATCACACCCAGCGAAATTATAATCTACACCTTAGCCAGATTCACAGGATATATATATATATCCTGTGAATCTGGCCTGACAAAAACCTGGTGGGGAAAGTTATATATATATATATATATATATATTACTTTCCCAATCAGATTTTTGTTGTTTTAAATATCTTTCTCTCTCCCCATATATATACATATATAGAGGTTTCAATGGTGTGTATATCTCTGATGCCTCCTGTGAAATGAGTGAGTTCGCAAGGGACATCGCAGTTGTTCTTGAATAAAATATAATACGCATGTTACAAAACATTATCTGCTGTATTTTACTTTCCTTCGATCATTTCAATAGACGGTAACCGATAATCTAGGTAGTAAAGCTTTGCGATGCATGCGTAAATTGATGTTTTCAACTGACCCATTTCACATTAATTGAGGCAAGCATGAGCGCTAGTCTTCAACGTTGGCGGCTTTCGACTTAATGAGTACACTTGATTAATCAATAAACGTGTTATCAAAAAAAAATTATTAACGTCATAGAGATTTAATTAATTATTAACGTCATATAGATAGATGGTCATAGCTAGAGCTTTTCCTGGAGAAATTTCGGTGGCGCAACGGTCCCAGATTTATGGGCAGCGCCCGCCCAGGCGCATACTTGTCCAGACTGATCGGCAGCAAAAATGAACTGGTTACAGATTGAGAAGACGGCGTCGGCAACGGGGCTGCGCATTCGTGGGTTTAGTTCTCGAACAGGAGCCAGATTCCAGGAAGAAAATAGTCGCAGAGAACCGTCGGCGTGCCCGGCCAGCAGCAAATTGACGTTAGCACCTTCAGGTGCCGATGAATATGCCAAAGAAGTGACTCGAGACAAACACTCCAGCTGTGCCACAAACACGCCGTTGATTGTGTACAGATGTAATTTGCTGCCACCGTCTGAAGTCACCGAAATCGGAAATTGGAGGTCTTAACATATTTGAAAGTGTACTTGTAACCCCATTCAGGTTATAGCGAGGCGTGTTACTGTAAGCGAAATTTTCTTAAAGCGACATGCCTGTTAATCTTGCGATCTAGATGTCTTTTCGAATAAACACAACCCATTTGAATCGGGTTCACTTAAGGAGAACTCACTGAATTTGAGCTGCCTGCATAACTTCGTACATATATCAACTGTTTTCCAGGAACTTACTGGTAACATCCTGGGCGATAGCTACGTCTCCAAGAGTAGGGCTAACCCTGGCCAATGTAAGCGGCTCACCAATCTGCAGCACAGTCCGAACATACTTGAGACTGTTCAGGTCCCAGAGTATACACGACCCGTCGTTAGATGACGAAGCAACGATGAAGAATTCGGGGCAGACATCGACATGCAACACAATGTCCTTGTGGCCAATCAAATCATCTAGGTGGACGGCGCTGATCGAAGGTGTCACCCGCAATCGAAACACTCCAATTCGGCCTGAGCTATGACCAATAAAGAGCTCTGGTCGGTTAGTGGAACAGCAGACGAATGACACCTGCATAAAACAAACAAATAAAAGTGAATGAACAATCGTGGAAAAAAACAAACACAAAATCTAGTCGAGCTTGTGAGACGATATTCTCGAATTCCAAGATCAAGCAAGCAAGAACGTTGTCCCGTAATCCAAGCGTGGTAAAAACACGTGTGATAACTTTCAATGTTATCGTAATACGTACGGGATCGTATGCGGCATCAAGAAGGGGTTGGGGCACCAGGTCCTTGCGCGTTTTTAGCCGCAGTACTGCATCGCAGTAGCACCAACTGAGCAGTGCTGCTGGCGAGTCATGGCCACCGAAAAGCTCTGCTTGATTTGATACCCCAACGATTCGCTGGACGTCTAGCGGCCGCAGTCGTCCGAAACCGGGTGGACCAAATGCTTTGGACCAAATACACTCCGGTGGGTTTGCTTCATCGGGACTTCCGGCTAATACACCCCATCGGACCCCGATCACTGTTGGCAACACGCGCTGCAATAGAAATGAACATCATATGTTTTGCGGCACTCAGTGGCTACAGATCAGGTACACCAAAATAAGACTAGATGAACAATGGTCGACTATCGATTAGGAAGATGAACATTGACTTCAGATCGTAGAGGAGATATCAGATCTTAGGCGCGTATAGCGCATAATTTCGTTTACCTGTCCGACAGTTTTCGACGGCGTGCTAGTTACTGTACTAAAATTGACGTTCGGATGCGCCTGCGTGAATAACTGAATTGGCATTTGACCATACGTTTTAATCATGGCCCGATATGCCTTGAGTGCGATTGAATCCATTTGATCAGTTGGCGGAGCATTGTGTGCATATGTTGCCGGATGGAACACGTTTAGTGCGTCTACCGCTGCTCGGCCCTGCTGTTTGTAGCCAAACACCAGATCAATCCAAAGGTTAAGTCGTTCAGTAACCGTCTCACTTTCAAGGGCTGCTAAATTAATCAAATTGAAGAGACGCGCATCATTCTCACACCAGGGCGGGAGCCGTACATCGTTGACTTGTTCGCCATTTTGTCGACTGCCAAAATCGAATTTGAAGATGTTTCGAAGAAACTCGGGAAAGTAGAAGAACTCTGGAATTAGTTCCTTGACATCAGTTGGACTATCGCGTGAAGCGAGTCTCCACGTTGTTTCCATTGAGTGAAATGTACGATCGGGAATATCGAAATTATCATCTTGATAACTGAGAAATGCCTGCGTAAACGGCGGCATGCGCACTAGGAAATGCAGTACAATGCCCGAGTTGGAATAATGAGACCCATAATGGAAAGGGCCTGATACCACAGACAGATTTGTGATGTTCTCTTGGCTCTGCCTGAATACATCGACGTAGTGAGGTTCACGGGATTTGTCCTGAACAGCAATCGGTTTGTCCAATACGCGGAAGTTCTTCGCGTCACTAAGGTCAAGCTCGTCTTCGTCATACTGTGACAATACGAACGGAAATACAGGGTATTGCATCAGATTATTGAAACTGCGGCCAGCCATTTTGTTGAGGTATGTTAAGTACTCAAAATTTGTAATCAGACGTCTTTGCCAGCGGGCTGTAACCGCCTGTAGAGCTTCAGGCTTCTGCAGTTTATCACAGTTCAGTGTGAGCTTATCATAGAAGTCTTGGCGATGTGCGCGATTTTTAAAGACAAGAAGACACGTTAATCCTGAATTGAGGAACATCTCAACAGCTACATCAGCATGCTCATAGCGTCGCGGCATCAGCTCGGTTATTGTTGAAAAGGCCCAACTCAACGCGCCGACCTGTTTATCTTCGGGGACAAAGCGCACGCTTTCTAAGCCAACCAGAACCTCACCACTCGTTTCAACACTCGCAGTGATCATTGAACACGAATGAACACTGAGAATCTGTTCGAACGAATGGAGCCATTTTTCCCGTTGGGCCGCATGCTGGCAGTAGAGAAATGCAAGCGGTGGAGAAAATTTAGTTTGGGCCGTGCCGCCGTTAATCCAAAAACGTGGTTCCAGGTCGAGATGGGCGCGTCTGAGGCGTTTACGCATACGCCATGGACCTTCGGTTGGATCAAGCTCCCACGAGGCTGGCACGAACTCTGGCATGTGCCATACGGCCCTGCAAATCAAGACATGAACAAGATGTTATGAATGTTTATCCTTAAAAGAAAACCCTATAACATGAGAAGTGAAGTCCACTAGAGATATAATACCACAGAAAACACAAGATACAGGCTGAACTAGCTTGGTTTGTATTCACATTGTGAACTCGATTTTGTATCGCGTGGCCAAATCGCAAGCCCATAGGTAATACCGTGGTAATTGGAAAGGAACGTTAGTAGTAATTATTAATAAAAAAAAACACCTTTAAATTTTTTTTGTGGTAAATACCTTTCATGGGTAAGCCGCTGTGCAATCCCCTTCCATTTGAGGCGAAGTTCATATTCGACACATTTGCGACCTTTGTATGCACTTAGAAAGGCCTTGCGGACATAGTTTTGATAGTCGACGATCGTCCTTGTAACCCGCATCGCAGCGTCGGTTACGTGTTGCTGTTCCAGGTTCACTCGAGACGCGGCAAGCTGGGAAGCACCCAGCGCCGCCGTGGCCTGTGTGTCCAGGAACGAGGCCCGATCCTCTTCGAACTGCGCAAGCCACTTCTGTCGTTTCTATAACACAAAACAAAATTGTCACACTAGAATGAGTTCATTCGAATTTCAAGACAGAGCACTTGAAGTTACTGACAATGATGATGTCATTGCTTTTTAATAATAATAACCATGACGGTCATTATTATTACCATTATTAGAAATTGTCCTCGCTAGCTTATTTACGGCCTTTGGTACGCAAATCTTTGTGATAGAAGTGATTCGATTCGAAGGCATAGATTATACGTTACGCTATCAGTCAAAACATATGTATGGCCCAATATATTTCAACCAACTTTTCGTCGACAAAATTCATCGACAAAAAATAAAATGATGCGAAGAAGATATTTCATACCTTGTTTACACATACTCACCATCTCGCAGCGGAATGGTCCACTGTCAGGGGCTAGGCTATCAGCGATTGAGTTGAGCAAAATCTTAGTTCTCTGATCCCCTTCGGAGCCCTCGGAAAGTTCGACGACAAACGCAGCCAACAGTTCCAACTTATTTGCAGCGAACAATGGAAAAAGGGCGCAAAGGTTCGGTATGCGACCTAGAAGATCTGCACTACGTAAACGACAAGAAATGTCCAGTGTGGGCCGCAAGAGTGCTAGGGCCAAGTTCGATAGCTGTAATAGTAACAGCACCAATTAATAGTAATGACATTTCAAGTAAATCAAGTCAAAATTTATTTGAACTCTGGCGTTGAAATATAGCTCACTCAGTTAACCTCTTTGGCATGGTGAAGGACATCATTGGAACGAAGCTGTGAATGACTGAAGCGTCATAAGCACACAGTGGAAAAAACCATAAACCATCCATAAAAAGGTGCAAACGAAAGGTTTTTCACATACTTGATACACTGCAGTTTTTGATAAACTTGGATGATCGTCCTGCAGACATGCCATAGCGAGCACATGTAGTACGTCGCCTAAACAAGCGAATCCTTCGGTACAGAGTAGAACTGATGGTCGTGAAAACTGCAACAGTTCAACAAGTAGCAGAAGTTGCCGTTCCAGAACCTGAGGAGAGCAACGCCCGCGTCTTCCTGTCAACGTCCCCAGAGCTCCTGACAGTCGACTTCCTTCGGCCGTATTCAAATCTACGCCACATAGATGACCGTTGTCCAAACAAGGCAAAAATAAATGATTATTATTGTTCCCTCAGTTTATATATATATGCTATTATATATTATATAGATTTACGCAGAATGACCATTATATATACATATAATGGTCATGCTGCGTAACCTATCGCATACAACTACAGGGGGCATTAAACAATGTTAGCTTAAGGCGTTTGTATATGATAAGCTAGGGTCACAATCTACTTAAGCTCACCCATGAGACTATCCGGCGCTCATAAAGAATGAGCAAATTTGACGAAACGAGTCAACGAAAAAACAAGGCAGGGAACTGTTGTTCAAATACTAACCTCGTTGAACTGCTAGCCCAATGGGGAATCGTATGCATGTGTTGCTGTTAGGACGATTTGTAACTATGTCCTCGGATTCATGGGAATAATCCCAGTTATTGAGAGTGTTTTCCGGCTTCTCTTCCAATAGCGCAGGAACTGTGATGTGCATCAAGATATTGTGTTTGAGTGCATCGCTAAAACCGTGCAACGCACCTGCGTAGAGCCGAGGTATGTATTTTATGCTCGTAGAAGCTAAAACAGAAATCGATATTATTGAGGAATCCACTGTAGTATTATGTGGGAAAAGTTGTAGTGTTTCAAGAAAAATGTCTAGAAATTACTAGAGCAATATTGCATTTCATAAGCCTGTATTTGAGCACGCCCGCGTTTTGTGAAGCGTATTATAGGTATTCCGTAAACAGGTCCACCCGTAAGTGCGGCCCTGGTTCGAATATGATTTATAGGGAAGGACAAATCCGTTTTACTTGCATACAAATTCTCTGACTTGCCCAATATGTGTGTATGAAGATATTTTTCACTTTGAGTAAATGTACCTCTATGCCTAATTCGCATCACGCCAATATAAAGGTTGATGCTATTCAAGTGAATTTTCGCTTAGAGTCACCTACTTGGATCATTCTTCACATAGTGTGCATATAAACGCATGTAGAATTGTACAGCAAGTTGGGTACTTGCAGCGGCAGCCCGACTTTCGGTTGGTTGAGCGGTTTGCAGTGCAACGATGACGCGAACAAGCGCATATAGAGACTGTGACACTGCTCCTGTTAGATAAGGCAATAGTTCACACACCTGTTCGACTATATTGTAATAAGCAAGACTTCTAGCAATCGGTGGGCAGCCGGAGACTACCTGTAAAAAAATTCGTATTTCAAATTAGCCATATTGGAACGCTTTAGTAAGACGAAGTACAAGCCTAAAAATATGGAGTTTGTTATTCTTGAACGGGAGAAAATTGCCCAATTTTTAAGTTCAATTGGATTAAAAATGCTGAAAAAAGGGGTTCATCCATACGGTTCGTAACCTCGGTGGGCAAGGACCACGCACATGTCGACAACTTCAAACTAGTTTACACTTCATGTATACAGTTAAAGTCGAAATCGAGTAGCCTACCTGGGCTAATGTCGAAACATACTTCGCTGCCAGATCAGCCGAGGTGCAGCGATTAATGCATGCTAGAAGCACAACAGATGCTTCCGGCCACACGGCAAACGATGGACCAAGGGGCAATTGCTGAAAGTTGTCCATTTGTTCAAGTCGCAAAATCTGTCGTCCTGATGCCAGCTGAAGCACTGCGAGAAGGAGCTCCTCACAACATTCGAATTGTGAGAGCTGATTTGCCAGCAGTTGAAAGCCGAAAATGCAAGTCGATGCATGATTTGAGTTCTTCGTAGACGCAAATGACGTCTTTTGCGATTCGCGATCCACTCGCAGAAATTTGGCTAGACAATTAACGACCTGCATCAGTGTACAGCAAGGGACAAGATTATGAAAAAAGCTACTTCGATTCCTGACGAACTATACTAAGTCCCTGTGAGACAAGCTACAAGATCGGTAAAATCGTTGTCAACTTTTTGTTCTTAGTATTGTTATAGTTATTATCGATAAAGACGAATGGGTATCTGTCTGACTCACAGCCACGCGAAGCTCGTGCTGTGGCTCGTTGGCAAGTACGACAAGAAGTTCAGGTCGCAATGTTGCAACAGTCCCACCCTGCTGTTGAAGAACCGCGCAAAAAACCTGTAAAAACATACGAGAGTTAGCATGTTTTAATCTGTTATATATCTTATGCCTTATAATAGAAATAGAAATAGTCAATGGGTCATATAATGGCCAAAACCTAGAAAGTATCTACAACTTTTTATTGTCTGAAGCGTTAACTACTCGATATAGGACATTCTCA